>NW_027109725.1:41516-45277 GCF_000696795.3 Halyomorpha halys
ATAAAGAAGTATATGAAATACTTTTCTGTACTAACTTTCCAAATGAGCCTTTCAGTTGGCGAAATAGCTACTGTTAATAAAACTTTTATGTGCAAAATTTTAACCTTTTTTATTTGCAAAAGTTTGACAAAAATATAACAGTTAACCAAATTTTACATTGTGCTATTAACCACTTAATGGTAAATTGTAATTAAATCAATAGTGAAACTTCAATGTATGATTTTAAGGAGTTAGTCTTCCTTTCATCTGAATTTTTTAAATATTGGTTAAATGAAATAAAAAAGAAATCATTCAATAACTATGTCGACATAACTACAGTTAACGTATTGAACGAAAAACTGCACTGGCTTCAGTCAAACTCGTATTTGAAAAACCTTAATATTAATACATTGTTTGTCATTCTCTATTTTCTTTTACGACTTTGTAGGTTAAATATTATATTTTCTGAAGTCTTTGGCTTTGCAATGTCATATAGAACCTCTTAAGTACTGTAATTATTTCCAGGAATGTGTTTTTAACTTGATAAAAATATTGTTCCTGTTATCTCCTTAATATAATTATCGACCTTTTTCATAGTTTATATTTATAAGTTTTCACTACTAATAAAATAGTTAGTTTTTCAAATAAATAAAATTTAAAATACTTTAGAGGAAGATTTTTCAAAATATTCACTATTTAAGCCCCGTCAGACTAATTCATTGAGGATAAAACCTCGCTGATATTAAATATCATTTTTTAAAATTAAATGAACATGCCGATTTTTTCAAAACCGTTTTTGAGAAAATCAAAAAATTAATTCTAGAAAGTACCACCTCCAGTTGGTCCACACTGTCAGAAATGTCTTCATAGCATACCAGACATATACTCGTCTTAAATATATAATTTCAGCTACGTGCGACGTTTTGTTTTTCAGTAGCTCAAAAAGGTAAAGTGCGAGTAAGAAGTAAAATTAGTGTTTGCCCAAACATTCACAGATATACAGAGCATTTTGCGAGGTTTGATTATTTGGAATCAGTGAGCCTGAATACGTTTATTTCCGTTATTGTTCATGAATTCAAGATACTTTTCCTTACTATATATTCCGTATATAGGTAAGTAACCCTCACAGATGAGGATTTCCATCAGAAGAAAAATACCTGTATTACAAAGAATTTGTATACGGTTGGAAAAGGGACGTGACGGCGAGCGGATTGGGGCGTAGGTTCCTGATTGCTTGGTTCGGAAAGTTGTGGGTTTGATTTTCAGCACTTAATATGTATTTCTCGGCGGTCTCGAAAAATGAATCTTGACACTCCTACCTTGGTCAGTACACGGTACTCAGGTACCGGCCAGGTTTACTTGACAGACTAGTTGCCTCCATCAAATACCAATATCAATACCAAATACAATTGGAAAACTATTGTTGGACAAGCCCTGGACTTTAATTATCGTCAATTAATTAGACCAGCACCTGGAACGTCAGCGGACGGAAGAGGTGCAACCGACAGAACCTTACTGTCGAAAATTGAACATGTAAAGTTTATTGTAAAAATTTTAAATTGATTTACTAGCGGTAGTGCAATGATAAGGTTACATGTGTAACCTTAAACTACTACTGCACACTTGTGTTGCTCAAAAGGTGGAAATAAAGAATATCACTAAGCAAAAGAAAGAAAAAAATTATAAAGAATCATTATAAGTTACAAATTAGTAGTAAATAAATTAAAATTATGATATTTATTTTTAAAAAAGTATTGTTCTGACATTATAAAAACTGATTAAATAATAACAGAATAATTTATATACAAGATAAAGGAAAACAAGTTTAAATATAAAATAAATGTATCTAGCACACATTCCAACCTACATCGAAAAATGTTAAGTGTTTTTTACATTGTAAAACATTTTTAAATCGAAAGAGTTCTTCTACTTAATTTTTTTTCATTTTTTTTTTGGAGTAGATAAAAGGAATTACCAACAGTATATGTAGGAGAGCGGCAAGAGTAGTACAAATCAGAATTTCAAAATGTTCTAAACTGTGTAAAACAATGAACCCTTAGGGCAGTGGTTCCTAACATTTATTTGGTAGAATTTAGTGGGAAAATTGAGAAACCCCTATATTATCATTTGATACAAATAAAGTCTGTGCTGAACTTTAAAAAAAATCTGACATGATGAGATTCAAAACTGAGTTGATCTATAGGGAGATGGCTCATTCCTAAATTATTCCGCGGAAATACGGTTGGAAACCATTGTTTTAGGCTCTTTAAAGATTTATACTAATTGTAATGGCATCCCCAACAATGTATTAGGATGATTTTATTTTCAATTATAGCCTCAACCAGAGTCATTGATTGTTATAATTAGCCATTATATATTTTTACTGTAATTCATACAGAAATAGTGAAAAGGGGTTCTAAGGTTTTTTTTATTGTTCTCACTCAGGTGCAAAACTTCATTACAATATATTTTTTTTTCATTTTGATACCATTTTAATCCTTGTGAATAATGGTTCCCAATCCATAGAAGTCAGCAGACCACTAAGCCGGAAATTGTGTTGTGCATTTACATGTTAAAAGTTAGTATGATATTTATAATGAAGTTATTTTGATAAACTAGTGAGCTAATTTTTGTTCGTTCATATTAATAAAGAAAAAAATATTTTAAACACAGTAAATACTATCCCTTTAAATATTGTTAGTATTGTTCCAGCTGGCACAAAAAATTAGGTTGGATAATTACTAAAATATTTCTAACAATAAATCGTCACAAAAATATAAGTCATTGCACCTTCTCGAAGGCTACCTAGAATTCGTCGCTTGGTTAGAAAACCACTGTTCTTGGTAACAGGTACCTAAAAAATAGTTAAGTTATATTAGTAGTTAAGTTAACTCTTATAATAGTTAAAGTTACCTCAAAATAAAATAATATTAGATTAAATCACCACCTTTCTCATTATTCTAACTAGCTGCAATCATACCTATGACCCTCTTCGAAACTCGGAAAGGCAAGAGCCACGAGATTTCCTGTAAATGAGAGAGCTCGGAATAGGCAGCTTCTCTGTTTCTCCGCTATAAAAATTTATATTTATCGTGCACTTACGTTACTAGCATTAGGTAGTCTTAATCAGGGTGGAGTTAAACCAGTACTTTACCAGTAGCATTGTTTGTTAATTTTTCAGGTCGTTAATTTCTTAGACTGTCTGTAGCTAAGGGAGTTGAGAGGTAGATCTTTGCAATGTCGAATCCGACCCGGGGTGGTCGAATTTTATTTCTGTAAATGAAAACTTGATCCTTCCCGTGGTATTATAATTGGGTGGTATCCTGTAAATAAACCCCCATGACAGAAACGAACAGGAAGCGGGTCAAAAAAGATGGTTTTGGATAGATGCTAATTATTTTTAGTATTTATTTATTTTAGCTTCCTCACACCCCAACAGATTATTTACTATTGCCCCCTGGGAGCAAGGGTAGTAATCAGGTTACAATTTCGAACTGCTTCCAAGTGGGTCGTAAATCCAATATAATTTGTTCTACTTGGGGTAGAGGAACTTCTTCAGCTGTGGCCTGTTACAGAAACCGAATCGACTTATTATAGCAGAAGAGTTGGCTATATAGACTCTTGAGTTCGGTTCCTGAGAGTTGAGCACTTAGTGGAGAGTGAGTGGCCTTGTTTCAAGCACACGAAACATTTCGCTCTTGTTATTCCCTCTAAATGCTATATTCTACAGCTCAATATAGCACAAAAATATAAGGCGAATGTCGAGTTCATATATATATATA
>NW_027109725.1:45327-66627 GCF_000696795.3 Halyomorpha halys
CAGATTTTTGCATATTTCACTAATTTTACAAACATTTGTCATCATAAAAATTTATTTTTGTTTCAAGTAGCATATTGCTATATTTTATAGATTTATATAAATTTATAAATCTATATGATTTTTAACACGCAAACATATATTAATAAATCCATTCCTCTATTAATTATTTAAAATGTTATTAAGTTCAACTTCAAAATTAACTTTAAAACATTGATTTTCACTCGTGAAGGTATTATTGATTATTAAAAACAACTCTTATAATCAATATAGAGTATGTAATTAAATGAACATTTATCAAACAACAAAAAAAAAATCAATTCAGCAAATACCTAATGTTGAATCTTTATGATACTATCTCTTAATAATCCCTTTTAGTTATCTGTCTAAAACCTCTTTTCATATAAAATAAAAAAAAATCATGACAAATTTCTCCAATTATAAACAAATTATTATATTTTCACACATAATTCCAAATATTTATTAAAAACTAATTTTATGAGTTAAATTTATAAATGCTGGTTTTCTCTTATGCTCCATTAAACTATGTTCATATATTGGCTATTAATTTAGATTCTTAACATATTAGTTAACCATTAATGTTTTATTTTAGTATGTAATTCAAATTAGCTTTTATAACTCTAATTGTCTTCTAATTATTAAGCGCTTTTTTAAAAATTATTAATAGTTCAAAAAATTGCAATTTTAATTTTATTACTAATGTACTCACTGTTTACGCCATCTTTTAATTCCGTAAATGTTCAGTATGGTAGATCATGGGGGAGTTGTCCAGCGAAAAGTCGTGGCTCTTTTGGAATATTGTAGATATATATAAATTAATCATTAATTAATATTTTTATCTGTTTTTGTAAGTGACAAGTAGACAGTGATAATATAAATGTACGTTTTAAAAGGATGCTTCCATGAAGCAGGAAAATACCTCATCCTTAAATAGAAATTGTACCAATTTGACATGTTCATTATTTTTCAAGTGTCAGTCCCATCACAATACTCTGTGGATTTTTTTGCATCCTGGTGGCCTATTGCATTGGGTCTCGCGAAGGAACTCAGTAAAATTTAAATCCTTGAATTTTAATTTCGTGTAGGAAACAAACATGAAATTACTTTTCTCTCTTTATTCAGAAGTGTGGTAACGCTTCCCCGACGTTTTTATAATTTATTCTTCATAATATTACTCTATTTTTGTAGGTTTTTGCTTCGAACTCCAGTAGCTTGTTATTTGGGCGTTGTCTGATTGTGCGAGATGTTCTGGCAACTATTTATCGGTTTACCAAAATCATTGATGTTCCCTATGTATTGCTATTAGTTCTTTGCCTGCTTCTGCTCTATTAGGCATTCTAATCGGAGATTCTCACTGATATCAGCTAAGGATATCAGACCTGACTAAAGATATAAGGTGGTCTGGTAATTTTAAGGATTCAAGTTGGTTAATCTTGAAAACATATAACGAATTTAAGCAAATAATTTTAAATATGATCTGTTTATTTTAGTTATGGATTTCCTGGAACTGCTTTACAAACTCCGTAAATTCCTACCTCCTACATATTTTCTCATCATCCGTTCCTTTCTTACTAATAGACTATTCCAAGTAAACCACAATGGTTCCAATTCATCCCTCTATTTTCAATCCGCTCGGTCCCATCCTCTATACCGTATATACAGCTGACATCCCAACAACTCCTAACACTATGTTTACCACGTATGCTGATGACACATGAGTGCTCACAGTTAATAATAACCCTTTGATTGCATCCCAAACTTTCCAGTCCCATATCACAACCCTCGAAGAATTGTGTCGAAATTGGAGGATTTAAATCCCAAGAAATCCCATCAGATCTCATTCCATTTTCGTAGTAAACCTGCCGACTGCCCTACAGTATACTTTAATAATGAGGCTCTTACCCCTGTAGAACTGATTCGTTATCTTGGACTACACCTTGAAAAACGACTAACCGGGAATCCTCACACAAGACTCACAAAAGACAGGAAACTGCATGCAGATTCCGACTATTACAGCACTTACTAGACAAACGGTCTAAACTTCCAACTCATTACAAAAGACTTATCTACATGACCATAATAAGACCCATCTGGACATATGGAGTTGAGCTTTGGGGCTCCACTAAATCTTCGAATTCCTCTTATGATCTTACTTCAAATTTGCTTGTTGTATTTTTTATACAGTTGTAAATATCAATAAATAAAAAGTAAAAAAAAAAGTTATGGATTTTATTGTAAACTTTATATTGGGAAGGTTGGGATTAACGTAAATTTGAAGGCTGAATTAATACTTTTTTAAAAACAGAAAATCATAAATTTAACGTTTTTCGTAATATAATATATTATTATGTGTTAGCCAAGCTAAGTGCCTTATTCAATGGCCTAAGTTATAGGCTGTCAATAAAATGGCGCTATGTAGAGGCTAAATGGGCCATCTATCTGAAGGAACTCACGCGATCAGGGCCATTCAACGATGGCATGAAACCAGGTCCTTAGAGCTTGTTTGTTATACTCACACCTTATCACATTTCGTGTTATTAGGGACAATATAGTGTATGATCAGATTTGATATTGTATTTTATCAATCTTTGATATAATTCAGGGGTGATTGTATGAAATATGGTTATTTAAATCGCGGTGCTATTGAAATCTACATAATTAATGCGGAGTTATTACGCTGGAGGACAACAGTTTAAGAGAACCTCAATATTTAAAAAAAAAAAACTGTATAGTTTTTAAAGCTAAGGTATAGTTAAACTAAAGCAGCTTTAACTGAATTTCATAACAACATAGTTAAAAAAAAAAAAAAACCTTAAACAGACGTGACATGGAGCTAGGATGCTAGGACATGGAGCCTAACGGACTTGAACCTTGTAATATATCGTAATTTAAACTCATTGTCTATATGATCTATTGGAAAGGAATTGATAACATTATAATTGGCTAAAATCGACTAATAAATTACTTTCACTTTTTATTTAAAATTGCCATGACTCAACTCAAATAATTTGCAATGCCTTAGATAAATGGAGAAAAACCTTATATTTTGCATTATTATATACTGCATTGATATCTATGTTTCATTTTAATTTTCAAAAAGTTGAGATTTTTTTCAAAAGTTTATGGATACGTAGTTAGACTTTGCATCACTTTACTTACGATTAAGAATTTATATTTGTTATGAGCCAATATTCTACTGAGTTTATTTGTTCTAGTAACGCTGTATACAGTTGCATTACTGTGATTTTTTCTGCTTCTTTCCTAGCTTTAGCTTTAGCATTGAAAAAAAAATTCAGGATTTTTATTGCTACTTTTACTTTATCCAGGTTGTGCAAATTTAATTTACAATGTTGTTGCCTCCTTAACTAAGTCATTATGTCGCTTCGTTAAGTTCTTGAAAGCACTTTCAACTTCATGAGCTGCTTTATTACTATTTCATTTAATGAAATCGGTCACATGTGCTATACATTTCGATCATCTATACTATACATGTCGAAGTCAGTTGCTTTCGTAATAATTATTTATAATGTCGCAATGAAATTCTCCTTCAAGTTATAAGCACCTTGTTAGAATTAGTCTTTTAAAAACTCTGACAGCAGACGCCTTTCTCTCCTAATAAAAATGTTTAAGTAATCATAACCTTAAAAAAAAGGATTTCATTGGTTTTTTCGATGCTATATTTGGTGTTTGATTCCAAATTGGCATGCAATACTCTGTAAACTACTCTGTTTATGTTGAAAGAAAGGAATCGACTCCAGTTCTTCAACTTGGAAAGAACACTTCAAACTTAACAACTGAGTAAATTTGCAAATATATTACAGTCTCGAGAGTTTAGAACCAGGTCACTATCTCCATTCAGCCTGGCCTTGGTTTGTAACTTCAAGCTTGGGACTTTGAATTTCTTCTTCACTCAAGTAATGATAGTCATGATGAAACATAGTTTTTTCGGCAGCATAAAGTCATTAATTCAAATGACTTATAATTTCTTTTCTTTATTCCATGAAATTACAAGTATTAAAGCTTGAAGCTAAAAATACAATAAATATGTAGCTAAAATGACATGGGAGATTTCTGAAAAATATACCCATTGGTAGCAATCCAATAACATTTTTAAATTATACGATTTTTAGGCGCCTTGGAGGATTATTAGGAATAAAATAGGAAGCAAGGTTAGAAACTAGTGGGTTAGGATGGTCATATAGTTAATTATAGAACGATAAATCGGGCTTGGACTAGAGCAGTTATATTGGAACATTATAGCATTTTAGGATGATTTTATTTGTGACCAGATAAATAATAAACAAAAGGAAGTACTCCTACAACCTATAGTTATGCAAGGAGGTGATTTGGTCAGAATCACGCTTGACTAACAGATTTTTATCCAATTAAGGATACCTACTTCATGAGGTTGGGCCTCCAAACCCACAGGGCTCAGTCACGGGTACAGGTAACAGAAAGTAATTATCTTCCACTGCTGGATTCAAACCCGGATCATTTGAGTTAGTAGCATAGTGCCTTACTTCTGAGCTACCCACTCCGACTTTTTAGAAGGGTTGAGGTACATAATTTTTCAATTAGGCGGATATGAGCTGTTTGAGAGATTTTGCAAAATAGCATGTCTCATCTCAACACCTTGTATGTTGATAATGCGTTGGATTTTATTTAAATTTGGACCAAAGTCTATAGAAATTAACTAATCCAAATAGTGAAAATGAACTGAGAAAAAATAGATTTAATGTAAATTTCATTTAAAATATACCTGAACTAACTACTTCAATATGTTAAAATGCATTTATGTAATATTACCTCTTAAACATTATGTAATACTGATATATTGTGCATTTTTGTTGGTTGTTTGCGGTATTTAGGGTGTAGTATTTTCGTAGTCAGTTCATAATTGGTATGAGTATGCGGATTGAAGATTGGATCTACTCAAAATGGTAGTACTTAAATATCACTTAAGATGTTAATGTATTAACGTATAATTTATAATTTTGAGGTTTTGTTCCTAGTTGCAGAATTTGGTTCCTTTAGTTTCAAGCGATGCTACAATAGATATAGGAGAAGATATATAAAATAAAAAAATATATAATTCTATTCAGCTAATTGGAAAAATTTATGCATATGCAAGATGAATTGTATTATTTAAGATCGATTTTGTTTTTTATTTGATTGGTTTAGCTCCCTGGTGTGCTCATATAAGGATCGATATAAATGGCTATCATACGTTTCCTAAATCTAACAAGATTGAGCTCGAGATGTAATTTAGCATGAATCTGCTCTGAAACGAAATTCTATCTTCAAAAAGTAAATTATAAATATATGTTCTATAATCATTGTAATGATTGACACTATGTCTGTAGTCCCCGTACGCTAATTATCTTGATTTATATATAAAAAATAGAATTGGAATACACATGCTGATGTGAGAACTTACTCAACACTACAATACTTTATCAATTAATTAACACATTAACAATTAATTACCATTCAACTTAACAATAAAATTTAATTTTGTTTTTCATTTATTTATTGACATTAACAACTGTATTTGCATAAAAATTCATCAAGTAAATTTGATGTTAGATTATAATGGTGTGACACAAGCATATAGAGAAAATATCTGTTGATAGCACTATAATATAATTTCTATATTAGGTCTATAGGCGATCTTCTCTTCATGCGCCTCGGAGAATTGTCAGGAATAGAAGTGAAAACAAAGTTAGAACCTAGGTTTGATTGGTTAGGGAGTTTATAATAGGGGTATTCATGTTGTGTTAGATATTATATGTGTTACCATGTTAAATGTTATAAGTATAGGATTATGAGCAGCCCTATTTAAAGTCATGTTAAATTTAAAGAGCTTCTAGCGCATTTTCTGAGGAACTTGTTTTATAACCTTTCCTTCCAAAACTTCATTTTATTCTAAGTTTTGATTAAAATAATTCATTGCAATATACCTAAATGTAGTAAAAAGTAGAAGTTGTGTAAATGTTTGGTCAATGGTTGTTGATCTTCGAACTAGTGAGGAAGAGAATTATTATTATTGCATTATTTACATTATAACATTATTATATTATTGTCATCCATTGCTTTATTAATTATAAAAACATTCAAAACAATACTAACACAATCAAAACACAAAATACGAGCAAGCAACCTAACACAACAAACGAAATGGTGATTACCTCAGCTGGTCTGTTGTGTGACGTCATTCTCCATTTAACAAACCTAATAACAGATTCTCAACCATGTTATATGTTATATAGGTTTAACCTGGTGAAAGAAGGAAATATTTCTCCATTTAACACGTTTTAACAAGTGTAAACTAAAGATCATGATTTTATTTGGGACAAAGTAAGGACCTCAATGCTCGAAGGTTTTTGATTGTAAGGATTGGATATGAGAGGAATTCGAAGGTTTAATGGAGCCCCAAAGCTCAACTCCGTATGTCCAAATAGTCATGTATTATAGTCATTGTAGTCGTGTAGATCAGTCTTTTGTTATAGATTGGATGTAAAGACCGTTCGTCTAGTAATTGCTATTTTCATATAAAACATATGGACTATTTAAACTTTCATGGGTTCGAATCGTTCCAATAGTAAACAATTTTATTATTTTAGGTGAAATTTTCAATCAAATAGTCTTCTAGGATGGTTTCCGGTTAGGTGTTTGGCTGCTTTTTGGCTGAGTTTCTTCTTTTCTATACTCTTCGTTTTTTTGTAGTGTTTATTTATTCGCTTACAATGTTTTGAAATTAAACTTGGACGGTTTTATAGTTGTATTACCTGGCGTGAGCAAAGAGGTTCTGTAAAATGCTTTTGCCCCCCAAAATTATAATCAATAATTCTATTTCTCCTTTATATTTAGAGGTAACCCATTTTTGTTTATTATTATTATTTTATTATTTTAGAGTACGTTTTTATATTCCTTTCAAGGCTTGTGCGCCATACCACTCTGTACACTCAATAAAAACTTAAAAAATAAAAGTTCTTGTTTGTTGAGAAATAAATCTATTTTGTATATTCTTGGTCACCAATTTCAGTTATGCTTATTTCTCGATTTTATATTTTTTTTTTCGATCATATCTTTTATTAATATGAACTTATTATTCAATAAATTTTTAATTGTTAATTATGCTTCCATGGATACATTATTCTTTCTTTTTCTTAAGAAAAAGATAAGTTTAAATTACTGAAAAGACTTCAGAAAGAGAAGATAACTAACTCTCCGACTTAGTTGACCAATGAAAGGAGACTCCAGCTCAAAGAGGGAATGTTTGTATTGCAGGGCAGCACTGGCTGAAACTGCTGTTGTCATGGCAAACATATCCGAGGCCAAGGCGGTGTTTGTCTGCTCCCTGCCGAGCTTGCTTGTCCGTAGTTCTGCAAACAGTCCTCTTCATGTCTGCAGAAATCGTATCAGAACCGCAATACTGTAATAAGGGAATCCCATAGCATATCTGATCCGATTTAGAAATGTAGTGTATAGGTAACATTAACATTCCTAATGTAACTTTGATTTACCATACAACATTATTTGGACTGTATAAACTTGGAGTAAATTTGAGACAGCTTATATTACATTTTTGATGTGGTTACTTATATGAATACGTTATCAAATGTGATTTTAAATTTCTAGATAGAAATGTACGAGTAAAGAAGAAGTGATAAAAAATACTTGCTCTACCATTCCATGGAGGAACTACTAGTATTTTTCAACTAGTTGTTTCTGTTAAAAATTATGATACATTTAATATAAATTGATTGCCAAATGCTTTATATCGTTTCTTTTTCATTGGTATACTAAGATATAAGTTTTATTTTATACCTACTTATTAATTAAAATATTAATAAACTGATCCTGTGAATGGCATCATATTTGTAAGTGTTTTAATATTACAAAAGTTTTTATCTGAATGGTAGGATTAAAATCAGTTTAAATAGTTTTTAGTTTTTAATTTTAGTTTTCAATGTCCTATGTTTGCACTACTTGATCCTAAAGGCCATCGACCAATTTCTAAAATTTATTGATGGAACAGTTTTTGATATCTGAAGGGTTTGGAGAAAGAGTATATCTAGGTTATGAAGATAAATTACGTAAGTTTTTTCACCAGAGTGGTTCAAAAAATTCAAAAAGCCAAATTTAATATTCTTTATGGTTTATATTTCATACTAATTCAGGTAAATGTGTTTTTATGGCATTGGACAGAATAACGCAATAAATATCTTTATAGAGAAACAATTAAGAAAATTGCACAAAATTATAATTGTCTTATTAATTTTGTCACTCTTTTGGCCCAGTTATTTAATTATTAATGTCACATATTAACTCAAGTATTTTGGAGGATTAGAAACCATTGAACAATGCAATTTCGCTTAAGATAGAAAACCTTGCAGATTTCCTTATCATATGGATTGAAGATATATCATAGTTGTGATTATTTTTTTGAATACGTGATTTGATAATCTAAAGAATATTTTTCTATTAATATATGACTTCATGTTCAATATATGTGTTTGTGTATTAATAATTCAATAAATATTCCATAAATATCAGAGTTTGATGTTCCGTTCTATAGTTTAGTAACTTCTCGTGTTTGTAATAACTAAATTTGTATCCTGACCTTCCTAAGTTCTGATCATGAACTTGAACCCTAACTATATTTTAGCGAAATTCTCTTAACGTAATAATCTCATGAATCGGGCTTTATACTGCTAGTAGTTAATTAGCTTGTTATACTAAACGTGATATTTTAAATTTCATGCCGTCAGATTTAATATTATTTTTAAATATATTCAAAGGGAAACTTAAATGATTTTTTAAATATTAGGAATATTTTTTAAAATTAATAACACGTATTTATATATTTGGATCCTTTTCATACATTTTGATAGATCCATTTATCTGCTATGTACTTAGGGCTGACAAACTCAACACAATTCCATGACGTATTGTGAAGAACAATTTTAATTACTCATTTTTATCTGTTTATTTTTTAAATTGCTTTCATAATTTGTTATTTTTCTCGATAATTTAAAAGTGTTGTACGCCACAGGAAAACACAGGAAAAAACACCCAACAATATAGACACCGCTAGATATGTCAAACTAAAGTTCTTCCAAGCATAGCTCATTACAACCCGTCGGTGAGACCAAATAAACAAGCAAATAGAGACCCATCAATTACTGAACTGTTTTGTTTCCCTAGTCTTTGATGTCAATCCTTGTTGTGTTTGTAGAGGTCCGTGCAAAGGTTTGTACTGTGCAATGCGTACTTTCAGGTGCAATAAGCTTTGGCTAGAGTTCTAATATCGATTAGTACTAAATTCTTGGTTAGAAAATTTAATTGAATGTGGTAGGGTAGTATGAATGTATTTGTATAAACAAAATAAGCACGAAGGTCATATAGATCATGGTGGATTTAGCTTACGTTGAAAATGTTTTCAATGTGTTCTTAACCTTAAACGTGTGTCATTGCAATTGCTACTCAAAGTTGTTTTTGCTTTTCTAAATCTTAGTCATTGCTAAGATACAATTTTTCAATTCACAACCGAGAGGAAAAAGTAAACACAAATGCAACATCCTGCTCGTTTTTCAGTGGGCTTTGTTTGCATCTGACCCAATATAGGCTGTTGTTGTTTTTTAACCGAAACAATGTCCAATTTAGATGGACAGATAAACATTAAAATTAAAACAGTTTTTTGTTTCAGTAGTAATGTGGACGGAAAACAACATCAACAGCATATGCTTACCAAGAAACTCCCATAATGAATTCAATGCGTTTAACATTCTGTTAGTAGCAGCCATCTCATAAAGTATTCATGTTCAACCAGTCTGTTCTTTATTTATGGATCCACGTAAACTCTGCTTGGGCACCATTTCAATAGTCTTCATATATATATATATATATATATTTTATTTTACATCTTTAATTATTTATAACTAGCAAGAAGGTTTACTGTGGGGCCAATCCTTTCGCTATACATACAGAATAACCTCACTATATACCGGAAGGAAATGATGAAATGATGAGTTACCATATGATATTTACAAATACCCTTGTTTAGTGAGATAAATGTTCTTCTCGCAAGCAATGAGAAAAAATAACATAAAAAAAATAAATAAATAATGAAATTCGGGATATATGATATATTTGGGGAATGGTATATTTTACTTGTATTAGTATATCTCTTCGACCCTCACGAAGTACTCCTATCACAATAATATATTGTTTCAAGACAAAGAAAATTTTTGTTTGTTGCATGATCTTTGTCCTTAATTTGAAATACCTTCACACAATTATCATCCTTAACTCTCTTCTACAGCAGCTTCCTATCCCCGCCTTCATACGGGACATAAATATAGACTTCATTTTCGAGATAAGAATCAATCTTCTAGAGAGTAGATCAATAGTTAAATAGCGTTGTCAAAGAACACTTTAAGAGAAAACTTGTACTCCTGTATATATTGTATAAACTAGTTGCATGTAGTACATTATAGTCTGTGTGTATGTTCTCTCTTAATTTAAATAAAGTATATCTTACCATTCTGTAACTACATTAACATTCTTGGCGTGTATAGAAAGAAAAAAAAAACTTATGACCTTGGATACGTGGAGCGTCAAGAACGATGTTGCCTAAGAAATATTAAAATGTAAAAAAAAAAATATACAAATGCAACCTCTTCTCATCTCCACCAAGAGAAAAATAAGGCGTCTCAGAACAAGCTGAATGAGAGATGTGTAATATGACCTGACCTGGCTTGCAGTAACTGAATGGAAAACAATAGAAATGCATCGTGACAGTAGACAATAGAGTAAGCTTGGACAAGAGGTCAAAGATCACTACGAACTGTAATGGAAGAATGAAGAATCAGAATTCATTATAATGCACATAGGATATCACATTAAATATTTGGTCATATTCTCCTAGGCAACCTGGAATTCGACTGTACAACTGATTGCAGAGGGGCATGAAATCCATCTCGTATGTTTCATATTAATATCGAACCGTGGATTGTTATGTCGTGGTTGTTATGTAAAATAAGTGAATCCAAAAATTTCCAAAAGGTTATCTTGTTTTTTTAATTTCTCTGGAGAACTGTTTTTGAATGTAAAACCTAAAACGTATATATTTTTTTAGAATTCGAAACATTTCTGGTTGGATTACACAATGTTAAACTACTTTTGCATTGCCCTTTAATGCCTTAGAGTAGTAGAGCGTCCAGTACTGCAACTCTTCTCAATTTCCTCACTTGGCAGAGATTTTGACCTCTCCTCTTGCACAAACTGTTGATGTATTTTAAGTTATTTTTGATGGTTCTAGGTAATCTTTCATCCTGACGACATGGCCAAACCACTTCACATGCTGGTGATTCTCTAGGACTTATTTTAGCAAACGTTTTATCATTTTCTTAAACAGTCATATAACAGATCTCTGGAGATCCTCATCGTTTTTGTGACTTCTGTATGAACTTCTTTCATGTTGTGCCATCTAGAGCAGTTACAATTTTCATAAATCAGTTAAGCAAAAATAAATAATTAAAATAGTAATAATTATCATAGTTTTCATTATGAAATGGACTTAATTTTTGCGTGTTTCAGTTATTCAGATGCCTTCATGGAATATCCTTTGATAAAAACAGATCCTCCACTAGCTCTCTCAACCAGACATTGTCCTATCCTGGCGCTAGGAGGTTGCTCTGAGTAGAGTAAATGAAAAATTGTTGGTATCCTTTTTCCTTTATAGTGGCCGAGGGTTATAGCAATAAATTACCAGGGAGAGAGCGCTGGTGTAGGAAGGGCCTATGTGAAAGATTAAAGGGCAGTTGGACCAAAGCCGCTCGACAATACGCTCAGCCAAATAGGGCATCTACCTTCACCAAAAACTCCTTAAAGCTTTGGCCTGCTGTAGGAAACTGGTCTTTTTTGCACATATGGTTGTTTTATTTTTTTCTGTCTTAAAGCACTTAAGGAATCCTCTTTGAATCCTGTCTTTCTTATAGAACCATGACCTTATGTGGTTAAATAAATGTTCAAACTAAACGTGAATATGCAGTAAAAGAGCCTTGAATCTTTTGTCCTTAAATTAAAAAATGAAAACTGTTTTAAATATCCCATAAAAAATGTATAAAATTCTTATACTGCAGTGTACTATATTTCAACTATAATACTTTTTGATGAATTATTTAGTATTCTAAACATTGATTATAATACAATGCATCAAATAATGAATGATTCAGAGCTGAATGTGAATTTCAGTAAACTATTCTATTTCTACTTCCCTGTCATAATTTTGCAATTGAAGAAAGGTTAAAATTTTGCAAAGTCTTTTTAAAACTAAGTACCTGAAAACTATTGACTCTAATCAGCCATTCTGCCAACCGAAAGGCACAATTGAAAAAATAGTTTGGGAAAGCATTTCCATAATGGCTAATATATAAATATCTGTTTCAAAAAGATTAATTTATTACTTTCAACTTTTAATGGGGTGGTAAGTGTAAGTTGTGTGGTATTCTCATTGCACCATCTTTTTTTCCCCCTTTGTGTAGTAATATTCAACATCGACATCTAATATTTAAATAGAGCATACTTTGCTTACAAGATGAGACGTTGCTTGCATGGTATTCATGCTATCAACCGCTATTGTAGAGTCGTGGATAGTATTCAATGCCACCGCCAAAGAACCGGAGCGGGAGGATGAAGGATAAAAGAGTCCTGACAAAGGAGGCGGTTGGAGGCGACAGGGCTAAGGACCTCCTTTCAGTACGTTCCTGGTTCCTGAATAAAGCCTATTTCCGTTTTTATGCTGCTAATAAAGAGAGAGGATGTGAAATCACGTGACTGTCCCATCCTGGTGATAGAAGTATTATCGCCAGAATTTTCTATAAGTGTTATTGTAAGAAACCAATAAGAGACGGAATATAGAAAGCAGTGAGTCATAGTAGGAATATCTAATGGATTTTTTCTATTTGTTTTTTAATGGTTAATTATAAGCATTGTAAAATAAATTTTAATTAACATTATTACTTTCAGTTAAATTAATAATTGATAAAAGCAATAGAAACATTTTTTAAGATGTAAATATTTAAGATTAGGCGACTCGTAGCTAAATTTTTTTTCTCCGATTTAGGAAAAAGTGGGATATCTAAGTTTCCATTGATAATCGTAATAATGAGTAATAAGTATTAAACAAAAAGTTTTTTTCTTTTTTTCAGGGGTCTTTGTTTACAATCCCACCTATCAACCCTGATGAAGACCTACAATGTAGGTTGAAACCTCGCCAGAAAATAGATTAATAGTTATTACTATTTTTTTCACTTCTTGACCGTATATCTGGACACCTAGTAAAAAATAACGAGAAGCATGAAAATATATAGTTAATTAATTAAAATTAACAATAGAATGAAGCGATACTTAGTTATTAAAAACAAAAGAAATTACTTAGTAAAAATAAATAACGTATTTAAGGAAAAGGGGATAAGAGAAGAATTAGAGAGATAACACCTTACAGTATTGTTTATTTTTTAAATTTATGTTTGTTTGTTTTTCCAAAAGATCATGGTTGTTATCTCGTTTTGTTTTAGCTCCGATGAAGGCCGAAACGTTAGCTTAAGTACAATAGGTTTAGCTTATTTGTGGTCGTTAATACTCCACTAAACGCAACTCCCGAGCATATCCTAAAATACTTAAAATGATTAAAAATACGGTTTAATTAATATTGTATTTTACAAAGATTTCATATTGCCAACTGGACAACTGCCCTTTCATCTGGTGTTACTAGCACTTCATGAAGCATTTCTGAAAAATCTAATTTCGGCTTGAAGTAGAATATAAACGAGAGCGCTCGTCATACAAAGAGCATGTCGGTTTCCGAATTGCCTTGTGTACTTGTGAAGGGCCGTTGTGAAGTGGTGCCTTTGTGGTATAGTTTGCTCGGACCTGTACAAACAATAGTCCAGTCAATAGTCCAGCCGAAAACAACAGATATTTATCTCGAAAAAGACATAGCCGAGTACTAGGTTTGGGGACAGGATGATGTACAGAAGGCGGATTACGTGTTGGTAGGGATTACATTACCCAGCCTAGAGATCTTTGTAGCGAAGGGGGAAGTATCAAAGCATATCATCACAGAGCCAATTCGTTAAAGATTGAAAAGATATTCGAAAATAAATTAAAGTAAAATACACACCATTTGAAAATGAACACGCATAAGCCATTAAATTTAAACTAAGTAATTATTTTTTGTTTGTGTGTTTTATATACTTTAAATTTTTCGTCATTTTGCAACAAAAATAGCTACCCTTTTGAAACTAAATATAAATTAAAAGTTATTTGATGGGAAAAACAAATTCTTAATTATGTAATCACCTATATCAAGTAATATTGTATATTAGGCAGAATTTCATTTGTTGGAATGGAATGAGATTAAATGGTTTTAAGGTTTGAAGCTATTTAAAAAAAATATTTTTAATGAGAAAACCTGATCATACAATTATATTGTTGATAATTTATTAAATAATTGAGAAAAAAAAATTGAGAATTGTGTTAGACTGGATTACAACGTAATCTGTTGATTGGATGGATTCAGATGGTAGCTGTGTGACCTAGAAGGTATTTTTACCTAATGTAAGCTTAATGGTCTCCATTAAGTACTCTTAATGGTATTTTGAGTAATAAAGCTGTTTATGAGAGTCTTAATTAGAACTCTGAGGATAGAACAGATTACCTGTTAACAAACTAGGCCAACAAAATAATGCCGGCTTTATAATTTTTGTTTTAAATAAGTTTTGTAATTGTAATTTTAGATACTTGGAAATTAGTGATGTAAATTATTTGGTAGGATTGATAGCTTCATTCACGAAACATTTTCACTTCTTATTCAGGTTAATCCTGGCTATGTTTTTCTGAAGACTGCTTGAAGCAACGTGAGGGATTCCCCTGTTTGCCCAAATGATCTACATCCGGTCCTGATCCGACTGTCAGAGTATGTCAGTCTGTTCCGCAGCCTTCCGGATCTCCGGTAGATTACTACTGCTTCAATCTTGGCTTATTCCCGTATAACAGTGGAGTGTGACTGATGGTTGCGTCAATCGAAAAGGAGTAGTGACAGTGGTATCTAATTATGTTTGTGATGGTATTGTGGTTTAGAAAAACAAACCATAAAAAATAAGAACGACGTTTCGCTTTTTGAACCAACTTGATCTAACAACAGTAGGCGCCAATAATTATTTTTATTAATCAAATGATTTTGCTGTCGTCTAAAAATTTATTTTCATCTCTACCTGATTTTTAGCACTACATGTACTTATATAAAATATATAGTGCTAAAGAATGTAATACTGAAAATAATCCGAGTTCAAAACGGAAATATACGTTAATGTATATAGTCATCTCAAAAATGATAAGTTTGACAACACTGAAATCAGTAGGATATACCTAGGACATTACGGGAAAAGTTTAGTTAAAATTGACTTTCCGCAAGTTCTACTTTATATAATTTACTTCACTCTTAAGCATTTTCTTTAAAATGGCTCTGAAAATTTTGATTGGACTCCTTATATTAATGAACAATTAAATGTTATTCAATATCAGCTAAGCCTCATGTCCATTAACATAGTCTTATAGGGTTTTAATGCCGAATTTTCAAAATAGCATCTTTTAAGTTTAATTTTGCTTGTTTAAATTGATTGACTATATCTCATTGTTAATCGCAGTAAAAACGATAAAATATAGAGCTATGAAAAAATTGTATTGCTATCAAATGGGAAATAACTAATCTCTTCCTTTCCTATTCCGTAGGCTTTGTAATCTGTTAGCTGTGTCTCCATTAGACAAACATTGCTGGCTAGGCATTTGGTCTAAATTTCAATATATTTTTTTTATTCGACGGTTGTCTTAATTTGGAAGTTGACCAAACATATCGTCAATGAAGAGTTTTTGCATGCGATTATTAATTAATTGTAGCTTGATTCTTCAACCCTAAAAAGTTCAATCTGAATTTAAACAATGTTCGTAAAGGAGAAATATTTTTCAGGTTAAAAATAAATTACAAAATTAAAATTAGTGCTACAGATATATAATATAACTACTGTTTTAAAGTCTAATAGTTTACACTAAATTCATTAGAATTGCGTTAGTGAAGTCGTAGTAACATATTATGTCGTATACAATAAAACTAAAAACGCAGGAATAAAATGAATTTTTATATAAATGTTTTCAAATTTCCATGGTTGATCTGAAAACAGTCAGATTTTATTTACTTATATAAGAAATGATTAATTTCTACCCAAAGAAAGTGAATGTTGTGTACAGAAACAGATTTATTGGTCAAAATGACATCAGAAAAATTTTGGATATTTCAGAACTATATTTTTTATGTGAGTTTAAATCTGTAAAATATGATTTTGTAAAAAAAAATTAACGGGAAGTGGGGGAATGGGATGTAATATATAACATAACATTGAACAGTTTCAATTTTGTTATAGATGAATTAGTAATTCTTCTTGAACGTGACTGGAGATAGAATTTTTGTACAATTCCATCTTTTGTTCTCTAGTATCAAATTCAATCAAACCTCAACTGAAATTCGAATCTTGGAAAATACGTTCAAACAACACTAATTTTATTTTTCACGAAATCGCTCGTTTTAATCCTTATGGGGTAAAGTTTTATTTTTGTTGCGTAAATTTTAATCTTTGAATTAATTTATCATATAAGGAACTTGTGCCAATATTTGTTCATTTTATTTTTTATATTTATTTAATTTACATTTAAAATTGAAAAATTTGAAGTCAATAAATTAGCATATGAAGTGTCGAATTTAACCTAAAAAGAACAAATAAACACAAGATTCGTTATAATTCTTCATATAAAATTTTTATAATAAATGTTATGTAAATAAACGTTTTTATAGAATAGTATTAACCAGCAGTTTTGGGCACCTATGAAAAACTCTCTCTGGAATAAGCTTCTTATAGAAGATTTTCAGTGTTAATGTTTTTTTCTACTCCACATTCAATCCTTCCAGTTTGTCCTTCTAACTGACTTTGTTGTGACGAGTGAAAATTTCAATTTTTGTTTTATATCATTATATTTTATTACTTATTTATATTATTTTAAATAGAAATCAAACTTGTTAATGATATATTTCATGTAAATTCATACTTCAAAAGCTAAGCGCAAGAACATGGTTGTGAAATTTTAGGGGGAAACTAAAAAGGGAATTCTTCTTGGAAGAATATTTTTAAAATCTTTTTCTACACAGTGCCTTGCATATTTTTTCTAAAATTTAAAATCAAGATGGTGTCAAGAAGTTGAAAAAATGAATTCCAGTCTTCATCACAGGAATATAAAATCATTATTTCATTCAATATTTAGTTTTCTCTTAGCTCTTCAATTGAGGATAAAATCTGAGATCTTAATCAGAGTAGTTTAATTTTTTTTCGTTTGTCTGCATATATGTAGGGATTATTCAGTGACATTAATTTGATTCGTACAAGGGTAGGTAAGCTTTTAATGCTTCCTATAACATTATAGATTAAACAATAATGTTGATTATTATAAGATTTGGATTTTATATATATTTTTACTGCAGGATTTTGCAATTTATTTTGGTTTTCACTCACGTTTTTCAGTTTTTTACTGCACAAAAGTCTGGTCAAAAAATATTTGATTGAGAAATTGTTTAGTTCAATGAAAATGCACTTAAATTATTATACTTAGTTTATTTTTTACTATTTCAATTATAGCTCGGACATATACTCGCTCTGTTATATCAGTGATTGCTTTAGGCATTATAACCAATTTAATTGCTGAAGTTATGCATCATCAGCATACGGTCCTTCCAATGCAATCAATAGTACAAGCCCACTACCTCTGTGATCATTCCTCGGTCTGATTGAAAGCAAGAATTTGATATCAACGATATTTGCTTCTAGCATTGTAATACTCAAACAGAGTTTGATAGCAGTTTTACCTTACAGTACAAGAGCCCAAGAGGAGAAAATTTTTGATTACTTTAATGAAAACTATGTATAGTTATTAATCAAAATTGATGAGTCTGCCAAGTATAGATAGAGGGAATAAAAAATGGCGGCTGTTTCAAAGCGATAAATAAACTAATTTTTCATACGGAGCTCTATGTCTTAAAAAGTAGGAACAACACAAGCAAACCTAAGAGTACGTCATTTAAAGAAGAGTAAATTTGCTAAAATATGTGCCCTAATAAAGTTATTTACGTTAAATAGTTTTCGAGATATAGCTATTTAAAAAGCAACATTTCATAAAAATGTTGTACTAAAAGATCAGTAGTTAGTGAATTTATTTTGAAAAATTCATATCTCAAAAATCATTTAATGTACAAATGTCTATTAGCACTCAAATTAAAGCTAGTTTAATGAGCTATAATGCAGTTATGATGTTTATCTTCGTTGGAGTAATAGTTTACATGAAATTTTCTAAAATAAATTGATTTATAGTTGTCAATTTTCATTTGCCAAATTTATAATCATATGTGAATATCATCATAAAAACTACTACCCCTACGAATATAAGTATAATTATAAAGTATAAGTAATAAACTATTTGATAGTAAGTTAAATTTCCTTTGTTTTGAGTGTTGACAGACATATGTGGGGCTTATGGATCTAGAGATATATTTTTTTTAAAATCCAATATTTTATACAAAGAACTAGAAATTAACATTTTGTGAGTTTATTTTGTCAAATATCATAAAATTAATACTCCTACAAAGATAAACATAATTAACTATTTTGTAATAAATTTAACTAGCTTTAATTTGAGCCCTGGCAGACATCATTACGTCCAATGGTTTCTGAAAAAAAGTTTTTCATAAATCAAATCTATTGTCCGCACAACTATAAATCAATTTATTTTAGTAAATATTATGACAACTACTATTCCTACGAAGGTAAAGGTCATAAACTTTTTTATAGTCCATTAAACTAGCTTTAATTTGAGTGCTAATTTTGAGTGCTAATCTGTACGTCACATAGTTTCTGAGATATATATTTCTCAAAATAAATTAATTAACTACTTATCTTTCAGTAGGTTTTTAAGAAATTTGGCTTTTTAAAAAGCTATATCTCCAGAACTCTCGAACGTAAATAGCTCTTTTAGGGCTAATATTTCAGAAAATTTACTCTTCTTTAAATAATGTTCTCTTAAATTTTCTAATGTTGTTGGTAGTTTTTAAGATCAATGGTTGTTTAAGGATTTTAAACAGCCACCATTTTTTTATTCCCCTAAATATACTTGGCAGACTCATCAATTTTGACTAGTAATTATACATAATTTTTATTGAAGTAATAAAAATTGAGGTGTAATAACTGCCCCACTTTTTTCTGCCTTACTTTTTTCTTCCCGACTCTTGTACTATTATTCCTCAAATAATGTAATCCTAGCTCTAATGACCCTCTAGTAGAAGCTCAACTGTTTCTTCCTGGCTTGTACACTCTAGCAGTAGGTAGAGTAAGGTTCCTAGAACTATTACAGATTTCCTTTATTTACAGTTTGTAATTTATCTCTCAGCTCGCACTTGCTCTGTAGTCCATCTCCATGCTGGTCCTTTTTCTGATATAGTTATCTTAGACTTTTAAGTGTTTTATTTACTTTAAATGTACAAGAAAGTCTTTTTATTAAAAGTTTTTGCTACCACAACTTTTACATATAACATGTATTTTTGTGTCCATATGTTAACTTTATTGAAGTAACGTTTCGCAACTATGCTAACAATATAGTCATGTCCTATTAGAGAAAAAAAACAGTTAACAAAGAATTTATTCTACCAATTATGGAAAAAATTACAATGTACATAGTATAAGTTTAATAACTATTACAATTAAAACATTACTTACATTTTCTGTAGTGCGTTCTACATTGCTGTGATACAACTCAAGGTTTGTGCTAGAACTATATAGGTGTGAAATGGAGGAAAGTAAATATTTTGTATAAGCTGTTTGTTTTGGTTTTTCTAAAACGTGACCGTTCTTTCTAACGAGCACGCAGTCCGTTATTTCTGTTTTATATTTAGTCTATTTGTATTTATTATTATTAATTATGTCTTATGTATTTATGAGGTTTTTTATGAAGTAACATTAATTTAAATTATGTACTAATTTATTTTTTATGGCCCAATTTTTGTATTTTTCAATATTGATCATTTCCTTTAGGCTTTTTTTTTTTTACACAAACTTGGCACCGAAACGAAAGATAAAGACAAAATAGAAGTACAATCTAATATAGTGTATGAAATCCCCTGTGAAGAAAACTGCGGAGAATCCTATGGAACTTCAGAATAGTATTTATATATTAAATATATATTGGTAATGACCGTATATCTTTAGCATGTATAAATGAATAAGACTATAAAATTGGTAAAGGTATTTGAAAAAAAAAGTATTTCCATGAGAGAACATTCAATTGTTATTTTAGGATTTTCTTTGGAAATCAAGTTATTTCTATTAATAATGTTGGTAAGTTGTGTTGTAACCTGAATATATTTAGTAGTCTTTACATTTACCGTAAATTACTTTACATCTTTGGTTTTCTATTTCATTCAATGAATCTTAAAGTTCTAAATTCGATTTTCTCATTCGGTGTATTTTTAGTAGAAACGGTAATAAAACTAAAATCATAGTCGTATTTTGATGCCAACTTTTAATAACGGCTTTGCATTTGTTTATAAAAGCTGCTTTTTACCAACATGATGTATATAACCACTTCAAGAGAGAGTTACTATTCATTACTCATTTGGAGAGGGCTATACGAGAGGGTTTTTATTAAAATATTTTTTGCATTATTGATTACCTTGTATGTTTGGGGAAATAGGTAATTCGCGTGATTTTTATGCCGCTATAATCAGACTGTGTGTGTGTAGTGATACATTTTATATGAACCACTTTAATATTTTACCATTTAAAAAACTTTAACGCCAGATCTTTTTTATTCATGCACGGAAACGCTTCGCTCACTAAAAGTTAAATTTCACCCTGAAATATGAAATAAAAAAAAAATGTTGAGTTATGTCGGTATATGGTACCTCAACATTATTTTTTGAAAATTTTTTTAGAATATTTGTTAGGGAATTTTGATGTTTCTGGACGAATATTACCAATTAATGAGTTTAAGCCGCTTGCATTGTTAGTATTTTCACGGTAACGTAAAAGTAATTATCCAAATTTGTAAAAATAATTAAATATAATTTTTTTAAATTAATCAATAAATTTGAAAAAAATGCCATCAGTTTGTTTTAGCCTGCCA
>NW_027109725.1:66812-74366 GCF_000696795.3 Halyomorpha halys
TTAATTAAATAAAATTAAAACTACTTTTGATACATTTTTATTATTTCACAAATTTATTTATTTTTTGTTTGTCCGTATCCCATACCTATTCTGATACTTCACCAAAAACGATTATAATGAAAAATAGCCATTTGTTGAAATATGGAAGCCGATTAGTGGATTCATTCCCCAATGTTTTGGTCAATTAGGAAGATACAGGGAAATAATGAAAACCATATAAATATAAAATATATGAAAGTAATGAAATCAACAGAAATTATAAATATTATTCCTTGAAAGGGTTGACATATTTGGTTCTTTACTTTTTTATATATTGTTTTCTTTTTGTAGGGATACTGTTCCTTATGTTGTGTTGAAAATTGGCAATCATGTGCATGAAATCAATTAATCGGAAAAAAAAGAAGGGAAGACAATAGTAAAGAAAAAAAAAGAATGCTTATATATTGTTTTACCACTATGTTGCTATATCTTTAGCTATAAAAAAAAATTAATGTCATATTCTTTCAAGTTGTTAAATGAAGGGTTCAATGTTAAACTCTTTCCAGTTGGCCAGATGCGTTACTCTCTATTTCATTTATCATTATTATTTTTTTGTATGCTTTTGCTCTTGGTAATCATAAGATAGATTACATCTTACTTTACTAATTCAATCAATGTTTCTTATATTAACTAGTAACAAGAGATAAAATTGTATTAAAACATGTTTTGTAAAGCAAAGAGGTTAATAACAAAAAATAATTTTGACAAAGATGATGTCTATTTTTTTAGTTGGCTTGCAATAATAATATAATATACGTTGTACAGAATGATGACTGAAAAAAATTGTTTTTTCAAAGAGACTTTATTTCTCCTTATTTTTAAAATTAGGTACCTTTCACTAATAAAATTTACTTATTTCAATATTATATTGCCCTTCGCTGAATGATAAATATAATTTGATTGATTCACACGCATTTAGTTTTTTATATTTCCAACAATGTATATTTAATAGATTAAATGATAATAAAAATAATTGTTATATAAATAATTAAAGTGGTATATTAATTGATTTAGCTAAGAACCCGATAATTGTTGCATTTACTTATTTCCACGTTATATTACCATTCGGCGACTGGACCTTATTTCGTACGAATGATTCTCACGTGATAACTAATTTTATATATTTCCAATCAAATACGATTGGATTATATTAACACACTAAATAAATGTTACTCAATTTATCATTATGTTATATTAATTAATGTTAAGTATCCGCCGAGAGGTCTGATTGTAAATGATCTTGATAGATTTCTAGAGCAGCTGCTCAGTGACACTCAAGATTGATACCTGTGCTCCAATGGCAAGGACAAATCGCCAAGGAAAATAATTTTCGATTTCTTTGCCGCCCTCGGGGCAGTGTCATTTGTCAAAGGTGGATTTATAGATTTTGATGATTTCCTCTAGTTGCGAACAACACTCCACGAAGGTGATCCATTTGTCTTTCTGGACTCACTTGCGAATCTTAGTACTGCTTGTTGAATACCAGGAGGATCTATGCCGAAATAGTAGGCTTACTTAGGGCTTTTGTATGACTTATATTTATTTTTAAATTATTCTTTACCCAGCATATCTTCTTGAAGTGTGTTAGCAATCCACTGTTGTGTTCATTCTAATATCTAGATATAAGATATATTCCCCTGACTTCAAGAAACACTAAACAAATGTCCTTTTTCAGAAATTTCTAGTTTTTATTTGACATTATATCTTTATGATTTTACTTTTACGTTTTATTAAAAAAAAAAAATAAAAAAATATTGTTCTTACTTCACTATGTCTCAGATTATTAAACATCACTCTATGAATACTATATTTTAAAACATATCAATTAACTTCACCGACGTTGTGAGACTATATACATCTGAATCTAAATTTCTATTGAAATTTAAAAAAAAAAAAAAAGAGAATTATATTTCAAAATCATAAAATTCGTACCTACATTTTCGATTTCTATCAAAATGTTGCTTATGAATTTTCTTAGGATCTAGATTTTTTGCTCTGAGCCACATATTAATGTTAACTTATATTATTTAGTTGTGTGTAGTGGAAATTTATGTCCCTTGTTTGATTTCCTTTATTTAGGAATTGTTTATAAATCACAACGTTTCAGGGCCATCGTCTACATATTATGTACATATTAATGTCTTCGGTTCCTTATTTATGTTACTTCCACATCTCTTCTTACTTTGTCTAAAATAAAAAATTCTAATGGTACTCCAATTTTGTCTAATTTACAAAGAATCACTTAAAAGTATAATAAATATGTTAAATAGATGACAAAAATGTTAATGTAGCTGATGAGGCGATGACCATGAAACATTATGATTTCTAAATAGATGAAATAAAACGAGAAAGGTAATTTTTACTACGCCCAACCAAATAACATTGAAGATACGTCATTGAACCTAAATTATAAGTTAATTTACATTAATTTCAGAACTTGTTCGTCCTTTGATGCTAACCTTATAATACATGTAAATTCATGCCCCTGTATGTTATACATTTTTTTGCGGCAAACATATTTTTTCCGATTTTCATTTTAAAAAAAGTTATTAACCGATTCCCCTGTAACAATTTTTTTAAACAATATTTAAATGTTCCCTGAACATCCATTACTCGTTTAGAAATTTCCTTTACCCTCAGAATATATAATGTAACCAAGATTGCTAGATAAGTTTCCCTTTTGACGGCACTTCATGCAAATTTAGCTCGCAGTTTGTTCTGAATTATAAATAAAACTTAAATCCGTTCGGATGGAAATCAACTTCCAAAAACTTCATGACCGTTTCTTAAGAGAGGAAATAACCTGAATCTCTGTAAAGAAAGGAACTCTATGAAGTTTAGCAACTATCTACGAATTATCTTAGCCCTGTAGTCTGGAAGTTCTATAAAACTTTACTAAATCTGAGAAGAAGATAGGTATTTGTATCGATTAGGAAGAGCTCTATTATATTTTCGAATAAAGCCCTGCTCTTGGTGGTTATTGGAGTTATTTCATCACATTGATACCTCTCTAGTCAGCAAGCAGGACTTATTAAGTTCTTTTTAATTTTACTTTATGGTATTTTTTAACTCCAGGACTAAATTATAAAAAAAGAAAAAAAATATTTACAATTAGACATTAAGATTTTCATCAATTATTTCTACAAAAAAAAATATTCTCCATCAAAGGTCTTTAGATTATTACTCTTTTTTCAATCCCAAAATATTGTTTTTCATCTATATATAGTATATTATTTTATATCGTCTATACCCTTATCTATGTTCAAATACCTTGAAATGTCAACATCATGGAGAGCTACTATTTGGCTTCCTCCCTCCCACATAAAAAAGATAAATTAAAATTGAATTATAAAATAATAGCAGGTTCAATCGAGAAATATTGTGTTTGGACTTAATTTTGACTAAATTATACTTAAAAGAATTAAAGCTTGAAATAAAAAAATAATATTTTATGTATGTAACATGAGCAAATGTTATAGTTGCGAGAAATGCGTTCGTTACAGTTATAGAAAATAAATTATTGAAACTCCTAAGATAATATACATTAAACTGATTTCAAATAAACCTTTATTTTCTTTACTGATTCATTTAGAAATAAATTGAAAGAACGCTTTAAATAGACCTTTATAAAAGCATATTACAAAAGATCAAAATTAAAATTAACTTTAATAATAAATGGAACATAGTCCGGGTGCGGTAAAAAAAAACTCAAATAGTGACAACTATTTTAATGAGTCAAAATTTCGCCCCACGTTTTAGGGCTTCGTCAGGGCAAATGAAGATACAAACGCTTAACATAAGTAAAAAATGCAAATTATAAATTACAAGGGTATAAAATGAAACGTAAAAATAAATAAGAAAAATAAAAGGTATATAAGCAATAAATGAAAATGGAAATCTTAACAGATAAAAAGAAGAAAGTACAAACTTAGAGATGAAAAGGGGGATAAGAATAAAATCAAGAAAACAGGAAGAAAATGGACGAGACAGAATTCATACATGTTTTGACAGGAGTTAAAGTCAGAGTGAACCGTTTGTATTGGGAGGAGTGGGGATGACAGTTAAGTACGTTACATTTGAAAATAATTTTAATGCAACTAACTAACAGTATTTGAAAATGATTTTAAAGTAAACCGTGTAGAAAAATTATAAATGAGGTAAATAATAAATGATAATATAATGATACCAAATGGTAATGTCCATAATAGAGGGTGAGAAGAAATATATAACAATAAAAAAAAGAAAGAAAAAAATTAAAATGTGCACGTATAGAAAACAAAGAACAAATAAAGTAAAAAAAATGGGATAAATTAAATAATAGGTAATAATAAAGTAAGCGGAGAAGTTACGTTTATCTTAACTTAACTTCATGTTGTATTTGTAGCATGAAATATTTTAGCGATGGTAAAACTGAAACGATAGTTAGTGGATTAATCATAGAACACATACTCCGAATTTTCGGGAAACATAAAAAGAAATCCGGGAATTTCTCAGCAACCTCTTATATTTCTCAAGCATTAACTATAAAAAAGTAAATAATATATGTAATAATTAATTAATATGATTTCCTAAACTGAATTATATTTGTCATTTACTTAGGTATATATTAATTGCGTAGCTCATCTCATGACAGTTGATTGTATAATGTCACGTCAAGTAATTTTCTTTTTTTAAATATCTTAGCTCAACATCTTTTATTCATCGTCCTTCAGCCTTTAAAAAAAAAAAATCATTCTGTTTAAGTATTTAATATAATTTAATATTATCTAAAAAAAAAAACATAATTGCATTTTAAAATAGAGTGAACTTAATCCTTAAAAAGGAACGTCCATAATAGCCTATATTAATCATCCCCGCCACACATATGAATCGATCATGCTTATCTTGACAGAATGAGGTTCCTTGATTATTTATTCATTAGGACACTGACATATTTATTCCCTCCCTTTCTGTTGACAAATAGAAAGTTATTTATTATCCAATAATTCTTAAGTGGCCTATAAATAAATACGTAGTTGAAAAATATCATATATTTAATATTCACATCCTCGTTTTAGCATATAAATTAAAGCTAATATTTTTAGAGGATAAAATTGATGAAAATGTATTCGTCCCTTCTTTTGTAGGCAAAATTGGGGTTACAGCTTAAGATTTCGCATTGATCCTAAAATTATTGTGAAAATAAAAATTTCTATAAAAAATACTATAAAAAATAAAATATATTTTTTTATCGGTTTAATCTCAGAGCAGAGCAAGTGCTAGTTTTATTTTTTCATTGGGCATATATTATTGAATAATAAAAAAATTAAGGATTTTTAATACAATTTTATATTACGAAATTGAAAGGGTAGAGTTCTGTATCGAGGTTGAAAAGGAGTTCTGGGAGTTGAAAGCACAGACTAGGAAGAATTGTTTGAACATTGTTGTACGGCAGGAGTTTGGGGCCGGGCGAAAGGGCTGTCTGGTTTTACAAAACTTCTAGCGAAATTATTCAACAATTTAAGAGAAGGATTCTCAGGGTACTAAATTTTAAGTTTTGTAAATCAATGTTTCGGCAGTAAACATTTTAGACATGGCACGTTGCAGTTTATAGATTAAGGGTTATAAAATTTATGAAAGGTAGTGGTTTCGAAAGATCGAAGGAGTGTGTTAGAAACTTAAGGATCAAATATTCTCAGTATCATCAAAACGCAGATATACAAATTTATCTTCCCTTCCATCTTTCAGACGCCTACAACGCCATTCTAAAAGTACAAGACTTTAATAGAATAAACCCTTGGGTAAATACAATAAGCTGACCTTAAATACCTAAAAAACTTAGACGACTACGATCTATTGTTATATCTATCTCAGAATCTCTCAGCCTTACTATGAACAATACACCTATTTCTTTCTACACGTCAGTCAAAAATCATGAAGTCATTTTTGACGAAATACTATCCTAGGAACCACAGATCTCCCAAATATCCCGTCAAACCATTGCAACCCGCATTATATTTCAATCAACTCCGCTCTCTCCTTCCAATTAAAACCCGTCAATTCCTAATTTCCTCCCTTGTTTACCTCACATTCACTATGTATATTTGATATCCGGCGGACAGTCAGGTGAACTCGAATTCGGGATCTTCAGAGATACGCATATAGCCCAGTATTATGACGAATTGACATGACTTCTACCCTTCTTACAAATGTCAGTATTTCCTTGCGTCATTCTTATTTCAAGTAATTAGAACTCAGAGCGCTATCTATATTCTAACTGCATTCAAATTCTCTTTCCAATCTCAATACTACCAGGTCCTGTTCATCCGACATCTTCCCTCTAACTGAACTGCTTGGTGATTCCTTCTTTACCCGGGCTGCCTCCCACTGGAACTCCAACCGTTTCCATTCAATAGTTTTTTCTTTCTTCAAACTGAATACATTTAATATTCAACGTAGATATAAATTATTTTTAAATATTGAAATTCCTTTTTTATTATTTCTATTTTGTTTTTCCACAGTAAAAGTATTAAAAAAGTCGTGAGAAAGCTCCGAAAAATTGTTTTGGCCAATATATTGTTACCCTAAATTTTTTTCTAAGGGACTTAGTCCTAGAATAATAACAAACGATTTTTCATTCCACTAAAAAAGTAATTATCATGTTTAGAATAAAGCCTCTTCAAAAAGGAGTGACATTTTGGAGCAAGAGTGTATGGAACATGAACATGGAACAAGAATTTCCGCTAAGGAAAGTTGGCGTCTACCGAGAATCTTGAATCCTTATGACTTTTGAACATTTAATTCAAATTTATCAGACCAGACAGGAAATCATGTATGTATGCTTTGAGCATATATTGCCGAGTTGAATTTGAATAAATCATCCTGTTACAAAACGGGAAGGGTGGCTCCAGGAACGTGGGCTGTTCTAAGGAGTCAAGTTCAAAGAGCCATAGAAAGGATGATGTAGGAGGGTCGGGGAGAGTCAATTAAAGTGCAAATTGTATGAATGGCATTAGTGCTAGTACAGGGACTTAATTATCCAAGCTGCTTAGGGGCTTAGATCAAGCCGCTATCCCATGGAGTGATAGCTTACGATGTTAACCCGGAACGTTTAATAAGCACTTGAGCATTCTTTCGTTCATTGCTATCCTCGTACTCTGCTCAATGAATTATTAATTACCTTTATTCGTGAAGAGGCCGAAGGGGATATTTACATGAAAGAAAGGATTCAAAATATTTATTGTCTATTTAAAAGTCAAATGTAATTTGAGAGTTTTAAAGTGGAACTGAACTTTTTTATTTTTCGAATCTGCTAAGTATCATTAACATTTTTATTCTTGTAAAATATAGATACTTGGGCTAAGAATCGTCTCGTTTGTTCCTAAAAGTTATTTTATCGAAAACTATTTAAGTTTCTTATCTAAGATTAAAAGATTTTCTTATTACGGAAAAGAATGAGTTCTTATTTATTGTTTGTATTAATTTCAATCAATATTTATTCGTCTGATAAAATAATGTGATAAATAATATTTTCAA
>NW_027109725.1:74425-87971 GCF_000696795.3 Halyomorpha halys
TATTTCCGCCCCGGTTTAATAAAAAAGTAATAATTTACTATTTAGTACTAAAGGTATAAATAAATACAGTGAATACTTGTCAATTGTCAATACTTTAGCGAAAAGTAGCTTAGATTTGTTTCTAAAAGATAAGTTATCAAAACTTTTATTTCAGTTTCTTTTCTTAGATCCCGCATTAAAAGTGGTTCTCATTCAAAACAGAAAAGTTGTTAATTAATATGATTAGAATTGTTGTTTTATTAACAATTTATTTTATATTTTATATTTATTTTATTTTATATTTATTTAACAATATATATTGTTATGACATCTATAAATATTTATCTATCTGATAAAATAATGCCATAAACAATAACACAAATTATCATTATTGATGTAACTCCGAAAAAAATAAATAATGAAAAAACTTTTCCGCTTTGAAAAAGGTAATATTAGCAATGAACTATATTACACTAAAGATATAAATAAATACTTAAGCGAATTCTTAAAAAAATGTATGACAATAGGTAATGCAAGAAAGAGCACCAATGCCTGAAGTTCAGTAAGTGGGTGAGAAGCCAAGTAGTAGAAATGAAAGGTATTTATGTAGATTTTATTACAGATAAATTTAATAAATCTTAGACAAGACTTACACTTCAGTATTGTCGAAATTTTATTGACGCCGGAGTTATTTTTGGCAGATTATAAAAAAAACTTAAAAAAAAAAGAGTAAAAATGTAGTAATTTATACTCTATATTCGCATATTCGCTGATTGTTGATTTCTGAACAACCAACAGTCCGTTACCGTTTAACATTAGCCCTGATGAAGCCCTGAAAGTTTCGGTGAAACTCCGGTTAACATTAAATAGTTTATTTTTTTACTACTATTTTGAACTTTTATTGACCGCCACCTGGACTCTCTTCCAACAATCTACTTCATATGGTTTCTTTCTATATTGTGAAGAACAGTTTTTTCTATCCTAAAAACTCCCTTCTAATTTAAAAAGTTTATATAGCAACTATGTTCTATTTTCAATAGATATTTCATTCCTTTTTTTCCGTAGATTGGTTAAATTGTTTAATTATGTACATATGGATGCAACAAAAAATAATAGGTACTGGGGTGTTTACAAGTATATTTGATAACTAAAAAAATACTATTAAACAAAAAAAAAAAAGGAGATTTTAAAAAAAGTAAAATAAATGAATTTATAAAATTAGAGTGGAAAAATAAAATAAAAAGATAGCTAAGTTCAAAACGTTACTGGAAGGAATTTTAGTGTTGAAATATAAAATAAGAAAAAAAAATCAATAGTTTTTTTTTCAGGCTCCTGTTTTTAAAGTTTAATATTTTTTAAAATAAAAAGTGTCTGTGAATAAAGATAAGAGGCAAACCGAAAAGAAAAAAAAAATTAAAATACAAACTAAACAAAACTGAATTAGTATTATATCTCGATTTTATATTGCTTCTTCAAAATGAAAGACCTTGGGGTTTATCGGTTTTAAGTTGGTTCATCATTGTTGAACTATATCGATGAACCCACAAGAGGCAGTAGCAAAAATGAGTAGATGAAATTGGAGGGCAACTAATTCGGGTTTTATTACCAGGCATTTCTAGCCACTGGTAATGGACCAAGCTGGAATAACTCCAGATAGGGACGTCCTGGAGAATCAATATCTTCCAGGATTAGGGCTACTGGGCTTGGGTTATCCCTCGGGAACCGGCTACAATGGTCAGACCGCCACTGGGATATAATTTCAAATAACAACTTCTCCTTGAGAATGGAGTCCAAGTAGGTCCTTGCCTGTAATCGTGAGCTTTTATATCTCCCAGGGCATTTGGCAACGTTAGGTATAGTTAAGATTAACTTAGAATAGAAATAAGCATTTATAAAACTTTCAACATCTTTTTCACCTTTTTCCATGCTTTGAAGGATATTCAGATTAGAAATTGATTTTTCAGAAAGTTCTACAACTGACTACAGTTAGAGTCCGAATTTCAGTTGTTTTTGCTGTATAAAGAGTAATTAAGGTGAACCATGTTTAAAAAAACAATATTTATAAACATTGGAATTAAATTAATCGATTACTGACATCAAGTTTAAATTAGAATTATTATTTTTTTCTTATTATGTGATTTGATATTTCTTTTTTTAATCATATTACTCAAAATGTTTTATTGTCTCTTTTCATCATTTTTCAATAGTTCAAGGGAATAAAAAAATTATTTAACATCAAATATACAAATACAATTTATAATCATTGAGGAGTTGCTGTTTGTTTTGTTCGGATTGTTTTCTTCTTTTTTTGTTACAGAAAGATAAGGGAGGGTGATTTTCTCTGCATCAAAAATTCTATGGACTCTAGCATCTGAGCCATTTTCATTATTTGAAATTATACCTACCTCACGGAGCATGCTAGTTGAGATAACTTGATTCAGTCTTTTCCTTAACTTTCTTTCATGAAGGTAATTGTCGTAAATCAAGTTCTTCATCAGAATTCAATAGTAGTTTAACTAGCCGATTGATTCTTCCATAACATTCAAACCTTTACTGTTTTATGAACATGTTTCCAAAAAAAAAGAAAAAAAAGAAAAAAGAATAAAGATGTATACAGACAAAAAAGTTGTAGCTGTTGTTGGCTGGGGCTTAAGGGCGTAAAACCCTGAGGTCATCAACGCCTACGTTTCGTGTTTTATATTTCTATTTCATTTAAATTTATAATTCTATTTCACTTTATTTTTCTCTTTAAATAATTACGAAAAAAAAATTTAAATAATTACGTATTTTAGAATTATTTAGTACATATAACAAACTTTCGGGTTTAAATCTTATTCAAAAGGCCACTCTTTTCAAGAAAACCAAAACCATTTCCAAGTTTTTCTGGTCATCATTCATAGCATCCGATACACTCGGTCCTACTCCCAATCTATTTAACTTCATATAATAGAAATGACATTCTTTAAATATGTGACTCATTGTAAGTACACTGTTGCAGTATTGACATTTTGGCTGTGGTTGCTTATTGATCAGATGTGCATGAGTTGAATTCGTATGACCTATTCTCAATCTGGCAATAGTTACCTCCTCCCTGCAATTGGAACGGTTTGATTTGGTCCATGGTTTAATGGTTTTTTAATAGTTTTTAATTTGCTTGGCGGGCTTTCATTCCACATGGCTTGCCAACTAGCTGATAATTCATTTTTCATTGGAAGACTTATTTCTTGGGGTGTCAGAATGGCCGCGTCTTGACCTCGAAGAGCAAATGCCTATTGCTCCCAATTAAAAACATTACAGTTGGACTAACTATAAAACTTCACGCAATAAACTTCTTTTAAACAATTCATGTTAATATAGTCAATTATACATCTGAGATAATATAAAAAAAAATATGGGCTTATATTACGAGTTAAAAAAAAAATATAGTGAAACAGAACTGTAGGACACTTGCAAAAAGAAATCTATATTTTAACATAATTCAATATTTTATTTGATTGAAATAAAATCGTGTAAGAAATTGGTCAAACGGGAATATGGGTAAAATTGTAGAATCTACGTTACAAATGGGAACACTGGTCAGGAACTGGTAAAAACATTTTAATCAATTGAATTATTTTTTTTAGTAAGTGTTAAATGCTTTCTAAACTATACTAGAACATATAGAAGAAAATATTATTAAGAGAAAAATGATACGATGGTAATGTAATAATAATTATAATTAAATAATACTATAATAATTATTTGAAACCGATTTAAGTTTTCAATGGGAGCTACTTAACTCAAAATAGAGCTACAAGTGGCGTTTGCAGCCAGCCTCCCTACCGTTGGTGTGATATACGATAGGTGTGTCAAACACAATCAATACAGGAGGCATTTAATGGAATTGGTAAGATTCGAGTAGGCCACATCAGATTTATAAATTTTTCAAAATTATGTTTTGAAGCATACCTATACTTTGAGACTTCAGGAATTCGGATAGGATTAGAAAAAAAATATGCAGTTAGGTCAGGTATTTTTTTCGCGATATATATATTTTTTTTTGGTTTTATTCGGGAGCTTTGAGCAGCGAAACTGTCGAAAAACCTCAACTTGCAATTAATTCTTTAAAATCTCAGTTACGTAACTGTAATTGGGATAACTAACTACTACTCTATTAGATAGCTGTTTGGATTAATCTAGTTGTGACGCAATTAAACTAGCGAATTTCTCATGTATCCAATTGTTGCAATCCAAAATCCTCAATAATTAGTCGTAAATTAAATAATCCATAATGGTCTTAGTTTCCATATTCTGCCTATTTAAACTAGATAACAATCCTTTCACTATAAACTCTAAACCATTCGAAACACATATTTCTAACTTGACTTTTTCTTTGATTTTCGGTAATTTTCCTACATACATATCTATATATTGCACAACCATTGGTCTAGTAACAGGACTTCCTTACAAAGTACTGAACCCTTCATGTGGTGTAGAGGTACAGATTTTAATTTTAATTTTTTTCATATCAATATAGCCCAACGATCCGCCACCGATTCAGGGCCTCCTCCAAAAGCTTGCACCATTTTCATTTATTAGTTTCTCGCATATGTGTGAATAAAATAAGGTCATCTGATGTGTTTCGCTACTCTTCCCGACCCATGGAGGATCACTCTAGCCAGTTTAATCGAGATTTCTCTGTTTTGCATTCTTGTGACACGTCCTGTCCATCTCAGTTTTCCGAAACTTTCAATATTCGTGTCCTTGAAGAGATTACCACATTTTTCCTTCTCCAGCAGGTATTGCCTTTTTGATTGGGTCGAAAATTTTCGCAATTCTTTTTTCTAAAAATTATTAGTAGGATTTAAATTTCAATTAGTTTTAATATCAATGTTTTTTTTTTTAAATTATTGGATTTAATTGATTTTGAGCTCTTAATAGTAAATCAAAATATAAATAAGCCACTTTTGTATCAATGATTGATGACTCCTTTAATTTTGTGGATTCACTCACCATGTGACACGATCTATGCAATCGAAGAAAAAGCATGATTTTCTCCGTTATGATCAACAAATTTAGTCAATAGATAACGGATATAGATAAATTATAATTTTCATTTATAAGGAAATATTGGAGGTCGCCTGAAATGAGAGGCGTAGGAATATCTACTAAAGCAAAGCCTCTTGTTAGTACTGATTTAGAGGGACTGAAGTAGGCCAAGCGAAACAGAGATAAGGCTTTCTTGAGAGACAGGTTGGCGGCAGCTGGGGGAGGGGTTAGCGGTTAATCATCGCAGTAACCTTGGTGTCGGGTGACTGTCCTGGCAAAGTATAGAATTCAACAAGACGAATATATTTTATTTTTTCTCATTTCTCACATAATTTAGTAACAAGGAGTTTTATTTTTCAATGCATTTATTATAAGTATGAATACTACTAAACGATATTTTCCATCTTTTATTTTAAGTTCCTATTTCTATCAGTCTGCGCGATCCCGAACAAAGTTCTTTTTCTGAAGTAATTGGAACTAGTTAAATTTTTATTTGGCCAAGCCTCAACTCTAGTACCGGCAGTACTTTAATCAATCTGGCATGGGAGAGTTGTGTTTTTCTTTGTGAAAGTAAATAAATTTCGCTACTCTTATATATTTCATCAGTAACAAGCAGGATAACTCATTCTTTCAGCCCAAGTTAAACTAAGCAATTACTATAGATCAAACATCTAAAAATAACCAATTTAATTCTTTAATGATCGCATCTGGTTCCTAGTGGTTTGATTTTAATTCCAATATGTATCCGTTTTTATTTATTCAGTAGTCCTCAAATTGTTAATTTCTAATTAGAATTGGCGAAAATGACTAGTAGAGCAGTTTTTAAAAAATATTTGATGGAGAAATATACCGTCTAGGGACCAATATTTATCCTCATATAAGTAGTTCCCAACCTGTAAAAGTCTAGAGACCACTATGCCGGAAATCGAATCAATTTGGTCACCCGCCACTCCTTTATTCAGGCAAAGGATGGAAGTATTTGAAAATTAAATAATAGATAGCCATAACTTTAAATTAGATAGGAAGTAGGAAATTGGATAGCTTTTGAGACAGTTTTATGTTCATTTGTCTCTTACAATCTTTTATCAACTGGCAAACATCAGGAAAGCTAAGTAACAAAACATTTCTAACAATGAATCCTTCCAAAAATATGTTTTGCCGGACCCCTCTCACTTCATGGATATCCAGGCGTATATAAGATCTGCGGACCGCAGGTTGGGGGCCACTGATAAAGACTTATAGACAAAATTAGAGTTAGAAGAACTAATACAACAGTTGCATATATAAAATGTGAACCATGGGCGTTGATGACCATTGCATTTTACGCCGTAAAGTCCCAACGACTAGCAACAATAAAAGTTGGATGATAAGTTATGTATAATAATCGTATTAAGCAGTTCAATCATATATATTTTTTATAATCCGTCAATCCACAAAAAAAGCTTGACCATTAATGTGTTATATATTAAGATAGGTTATGAATGAATCGAAAATTTCAGTTTTATCCATGGGTTTATTTATTTATTTTCTTTCAGTGAATTATCAGAGACACGTTTGTGCCAATAATAATTCCTAGTAAATCCTGAGAGAGGCTCAGAGAGGGACGAGGAGTGAGCCCCTAATGGCCACCGGGCCGATATATCTCCACTTGGGCCATATCTCTTCTTTAGTGCTCTCTCCACTTCCTCTCACCTTACACCAGCTTTATCTAGCTATCTACAGTACCTCTCTTCATTGTCTCATAGCAACAATAGTCGCCCGACTATTAATTTAATCTATAGCGATAGTTCTGTATGCACTCGGGAAGCCAAGCTTTGCAGTAATGAAGTAGTCATGGAAGAAAAATCGCATTTTGCTACTTAGTTTCTCCAGTATAGAAAAAAACAGTAAGTTTTGCTGGACGATTGTCTTTAAAAAAGAGGTTTTGAATGACATTATTAGGTTACGAACCTAAGAGAAGGAACAAAGAAGTAGACAAAGGGTGTAGATGGATTCTTGAAAAGAAGCATAATAAAGTTTTAGCTTCCAGAGTTTAGGAGTAGGCTAACAAACCAATCGTAACCAGTTGATTAGAGATATATCAGGCGTACTTTCAAAAAGGCTAAACACATAAAAAATCTGAAAATCGTCTTTCACAAGACGAAAGAAAACAGGTAAATAAGAGAAAGTAAACTGCTACCTGGATGGCATTCAGTCGTTGAAGGTAATTTTCTCCGTCTTTTGGAACGAACTATCTTGAGGCAGTTCGTTATCGAAATGGTTAAGGCGTCATCTTGTCAAACCAGCAGCGCGAGTTCGCATCCGGCCTGGGGGAGGAGGGGTTGAATTTTACTTCGTGGTAACACGGAATGTAGACTTGGTCCTTCCACTCTGGTTAGAATAAGTTAGTTACCTTCAGATAAACCCTCCCCTTCATATGTCAGGAATAACCAGATAGGGGATTATTAAAATAAGAAAGAAAAATCCCTGGATCATGCTTGTTCAAGAACTGTGTGCAAATGTGAATTTTTGTTTGCCCTTAGTTAATTTATTTTAATTTGACTTTAATACATGCGGACTTCTTCTTGCTTTGTAATATTATTCTTGTTCTAGGACCAATGTAGAAAAATAAATTCAATTTTGTAAATAATTAGAATCATCATTTTCAAGGCGATAATTTGGAGAAAAGTAATTTAAATATATTGTATATATTTTCGGAAAAATATCCAAATTATCACGTTGAGTATTTCATTCAAAATGCACTTTGAAAAATAAACTTTTGCTCTGGGACTATTATTGGAAATGTTGAAGGTCTTTAGCTCATACGGTTTTATTCTACAGCCTTCTTGCAGCAATGCATTGCTTGGAGTATAACTACACGCAAAGAAGTATAGGTACGATTGAATAGCCTCTTCTCGGTACTCTCCCTACTGGTGTAGTTTGCAGTTAACGCTGGTGTACAAATGTGATAAATATGTCTGAAATATTCTACTTCATGTCGATGTCATGTCTCTCGTTCCAAACCTGTCATAAGTATTGAAAATATAATATTCATGAGAGATAGTTGACGGTGGATGACTTTTATACGAGGAGAAGATAGTAGGTGGTGCGGTCAAATAAAACACTAATAAGTTGAAGTAACTTATTTAATTGTGCCAACGTTTCGGCCAGAATTTCTTGCCTTCCTCAAGGCTAAGAACAGAACAAGATAACTATCAATGAATACAGAAAATATAAAGCGAATGACATAAAGTAAATAATTGTGCAGAATGGAATTAATAAAATAATGTGATGAAAGAAGTGGAAAATAAAATGTATACATAGGTAATTGAATAAGCTGGGAAAATAACATAATTAAGGAAATAAAATAAAAATGATGTTATATAATACAAAGAAATATGGATATATTAGTTTATTAATAATTAAAATTATGGAAAGTAAAATTAAATTGAGAGAAAGAAAATATATGTTACAACTGAAATATGTAACCATAATATGAGATAAAGAAGCAAAATAGAAGTAAAGTTTAACAAAAGAAACGAATAGGAAAAAAAATTGAAAACAACAATTATAATATATGGAGAACATGACTAATAACGTGGATAAGGAAAATTGAGAAAATAATGAAAAATAAGTGGGGGAGGGAGAGGGGTTAAAATAAAGATAAGGGACAAGAAAGAGAATAAAACATTAAACGAACCTGTTAGCTTGAAATCAAACCGGGAAGTGGTTTCTGCGCCGCGAACGGCTAGACTCCGAATTAAAAAATACGTTAGAAAATATTTAACATATTTAGAAGAGGAGATCTTGTGATAGGGTGACAACAAATGGTTTTAGAAAATGTTAAAAATATATATACGGTACAAGGATGACGAAGTACCGGAAGATGAAAGTGTCATGGGTATTTAACAACAATTAAAAAGAGGAATAAGAGAGTGACGACAAATGTGTTAGAAAAAGTTTAAAAGTAAAATTTAATATATTTCTTATATAATTCATTGGAATGAATTATGAATAAAAATTGGAATTAGCTTTGCGATCAGTTTTTCTGATTCATTTTCCATAATACAGATTTGCGCATAATGAAAATTTAGTTCAAATATTTGATATTTTATTTTTGTCTAATGCCTCTCGGACTGAATGTAATCTGTATTGTCCTGCTCAAACGTTCAGGCGATTGAACAATACATCCAGATAATAAATATCTCCGGAGTTGAGAAGTGAAGGCGATCCGTGATTCAGAATTTTTCAATAGAAATCAGTCATTGCTTTGAGGAACCCTCGTACCAACAGGGAGCGTTTATAGAACAATGAGAGGGCATACCAGGGAACTGCTACCAATTCAAACCCAGATAATTTATTATCTATTGTCTTCCCATATCCAACTGAAAACGGTTCAGTGCTCTGTATCTCGTTTTTCAAAAGACCAATTCCGATTTACTAAATCCTGTAACATGGAATCAGCGAGTCCTAATTCAGGAGTAGCGCTATCTTATCAAAGAGGAACTGAGAAAATATTTTCCAGTCGTTCTAACAAAAAAAAATTACAAGTCTTCAAATTAGATCCGAAAATACTTGAAATGCCCATATCAGTAAACTTCATAAGTAAGGAAAAATCAACAAAACGAAATTGATACAATTTAATATTTATACGAAATGAATGCCAGAAATTTACCCAGTAATTTTAAAAAATAAACGCATCTGGAAATATCTCGGCTCCACCATTGAATACCATTTATTTTTCCTTTTTTTTGTGAACTTTGTACCATTATGCGTTTATTTTTATTTTTTTTTAATGATTTTTTGAACCTTCTATATATCAATGCGATAATGTGGAAATTGGTAAAAAGAAAAAGTTTTCTATTTTACACCTAATAAGACTTATGTTATTATTCAATAAAAATTAAAATTCTATGATATTTTATCCTTCATATAGTGTATACATTTTATGTTAATACAAAAACTTTTTCTCGGCTTATTCATTGATTCCAATACACAATATTTTATTGCGTGTTGTTTATAATTCTTATGCTCCAAACTTAGTGGAGTGGTCTTAGAAAAAAACCACAAAGAAATCCATTTTAAGGCAATTTATTAGGAAAACTTCTAACTTTGCAGAAGAAAGTATACTTTATAAATTAAATTTAAACTGAGTTGATATTTTATATCATCTTAAAACGTTTCCACTTTGGGTCTGACTGTGAGTATATATATATGCTTAGATTTCAGCCTCAAGGATGCTACTTAAACCTATTAGAAAAATTTATTAATATAACGGACTTAACTAACAAATCTACATTATATGTATCTATCTTTAATCGAGTAGTTGGTATTCTGTTTTTAAAAAATGAATAAATAAATTAAGATAGGAAAGGATATTATATAAAATAAAACTCAGACATAGTATATGGAGCAAACAGATAGTCCTAAAAGTGTCGGTACTGTACTCCCTTCACAAATTCTATTATTTAGGTAATCAGTTACATATTTTTAAAGGTTTGAGACACTGAGACAATTATATTTTTTTTTTTAATAATTGTTTTTTTGTTCGAGAATAAAATACTTTTTGGAGAGCCGTATTGGAATATATACATGTCAAGAAAAAAATATTTGGACAGATTGGTAAAATTGATACTGTACTATTTTTGCACTTATCTACAAATTTCAACTAACTTTCGACCAAATCGAACGAGGGGATTTTAAAATATAAAAGATTGAAGTAAAATTTGCTTGCGGGTTTGTATGTGAAAGTAGAGATATGATTCAGTTGAAATTATAATTGGTACACCGTGGTATGTACTGCCTTGAGATATAATCGGGATACCAGGATAATCGCTGAAGGCAATTATCAAAAAATAAGGTAATTAATTAATTACATATTGAGTCCTAAAAAACCATTATTATAATTGGATTCTTTTCCAAAGGCTATTTGTGTGTTTATCAGTTTACCAATTAAATAAATTTATATTTATAAAATGTTGTTACCATTAACTATATAGTATAATAAAGGGTGGTATATTGGGTTATATAATAGTATGTAAACTACATAAAGAGAATAAATAGTTATTTACTATTTATCACTATGATTAAAATGGTTGTAATGGTTCAAATAAATGGTTGCCATAAAATATCGATTATTACATTATTACTTATAGCTGCTGATGTCGTGGGATGTAGTTCCGTAGGTGTCGTCATGTTCATAAAGGATGTTCAGGTATCGTGGCCTTCTTATGACTTCGTCTGGTCGAAGTGCGTCTTGCTCCGCTCCGGCTTCTGCTGCTCTCTCAAGTCTGGTCCTCACTCGTCAAAAACATCCTGTCGACTGTTTCTTTTTCTAATCTAGATTTCCTGTGCCTTTTCTCCCACTTCCCTTTTAGGGCGTTACCTTATTTTTGAATCTCCTTTCTCATTGGCTATCGGTGACCGAATGCTCCCGAGATAGGCCTCCTCAGGACTTTTTCAGTAGATGAAAAAGTTTGTCATGTCCAGGAAGGGACATGCCACTAGCTTAATTTGATTCCGGTCCCTCGTCAAACCTGTCATTTTTGTTATAACACTTAAAGGTTAGCAAATATAATTTTCTCAGGGGACTCTGGTAATGTGGCAAACTTAACACAGATGTTTTCAAATCCGGGGACGCAGTAAGCGGTTCGTGGAATGGCTCCTACCCTAACCAGGTGTCGGGGACAGATGGCTAAAAACCTTAATAAACGACATATTGTAATAATGGCTAATGCCTCGATACATAGCAACCGAAGTAATAATCTGCACGACTCTAAAGAAAATTTACAAAAAATAAATTAATCATAGAAGGTGCTGAATTCGCAGATATGACTGCATACACGGAAACTAAATTGTTTCTTGGTGTATAAAAGATGAGCAGTTTGTCGACATTCTCAATATTGAGGAAAAAATAATTTAATTTCCTGTAGGAAAAGAAGCAAAGAAACGAAAATAGAATTTTCAGTGTAGAATAGTTTAAGATTTCCTTTTACGATTTCCTATTAGCCACTATGAAATAATTATTTTTGAAAATCTAGGCGTTTCTGACGACTTCCTCAATACCTGTTCACTACATTTCAATTTAAAATAGTATAACAGTTTACTGTGAATAGAGTTCTTTAGAAATTTTGTCAACAATGAATGAACGACATTTGTAAGTATTCATTTAATTTATATAGCAATTTCCGGAAAAACACCCTTAATACTTCATACACTTTAATTGGACTTTAACTGTCCATTTTAAAATTCAGTCACTAAAATCGCGCATTAAATACTGTCAAAAATCTTTATACAAATATATCAAAACTTTTTAAAAATACATTTTGCTTTAATATATTAAGAAATACTTGTATCATAATTAAAATATTATTATTATCTTTATAGAAACATATTGGCATGTTAAAATTAACGTTATTACAATTATTGTAACATTTTTTATTTACATAAAAAAGAGAATTAACATATTTTTCCCCTAAGCCAGAGGAAATGCTATTAAGCCATTTTCTCTCTTGCAGCCCAATATAAGTTTACTTCTGCTTTGAGTTGGTTTACATCTCGTTAAATATTTTTTAGGCCCATACATGTTAAAATATCATTTCCATCTAGGTCACCCATGTTGCCTTGAGGGCATATATACGATAAAATATTTTAATTTTTATATCTCAATAATTAATCATTTTAAATTCCTCAAGTTTCTGAAAAAGTTAACTTTATTTATTAATTATCGTCTGCGTTTTGAATATTAGCTCTGTTTTATGTAGTTAACTGATCTTTAATTAGTTTATTCCCAATTTTATATAGTTTAAATATTAATATTTTATTTTTAATATGTAACACTCTATTTAGTATTCGCTCCTTCTATTTCCAACATCTTAGTTGCATAGTTTCCAAATTTTGGAATCCTAATGCTTTTAATGAGCATAGTGTTATATCATCATGTATCCCCCATAGATACATAACAAAATAAGTGGATTTTTTACCTATAAATTGATTATGTATTGACCTTTTAACAATTCTGGATTTTATTAAGGTTTCTCGCCATCTGTCCCGATACCTGGCCAGGGTAGAATATCTTTCATAGAACCCTTCACAGTGTCCCTGGATATGTACACACCTGTGTTTATTTGCCTCTTGGGTCCTCTATCAGAGTTATAAACACGTTAGTGTACGCCAGTTTTTTTTACAAAGGATCAGAAGGTAAGTAAGCAAGTAAAAAACGTTCCTAGACATGTCACACTTTCCCAACCTCTCTCGGGCCTACGGGGGACGAACACCTATGGCCAATAAGGAATTAGATTCAAAAAAGGGTAACGCCTCTAAGGGGAGGTGGGAGAAAAGGGGCAGGACAACTAGATGAGAAAAAAAAAGGGCATTGAAGACAGAAGCAAGAGAAGCAGCAGAAGTAACAAGACCGAAGACGGAAAAATGCACTTTGACCAGACGAAGTCCTAAAACGGAGACCTGAACGCCATCCTTTATGAATAAGATGACACTCACGTTACTACACGCACCATCCAAATCAAACAACGCAGCACTCATTCACCTATATGTATATATA
>NW_027109725.1:88021-90196 GCF_000696795.3 Halyomorpha halys
ATATATTAGGTTTCCAACTATCTGAATCATTCCAATTATGTTATAACTTCCTTTAATCATATCAATGTAAATGAACAATTAGTAATAGTTTTGCAGGACTCAATATAAATTAATTGCCTTCAGCGATTATCCTGGCATCCCGACTAAAATTCGAGATAGTAAATAACAAAATGTTATTAAATTTTTTTTTCTGAAATTTTTGGAAAATTAAGTACTAAGAAATACGACTATTAACATATTTTATTTTGCAATTTATAATTTAACATACTTCATTTATGAATTAGGAAGAGTGGTGCAATTACAGTTGTTATCCGCATAAATAGTGAGAACATTAGAGATAACCGTCGGCTGCTCGGAGCATGCTCCACTAAGCTGGATTAACGGCCGTGTCGTCCTTATGAATAGCGTTACCTTTGGGAAATCAACAATGGCCGCTCCGCTACAGTATATTTTATCCTCGGGAAATTCATCCCTCAGTTTAACGGGACAATTTTTGTAATGAATCGTCTTCGGAGGTAGTTTAATTTCCCATTTTCACGTCGATGTAGCCCCAAGAATTAATATTCTGGTCTAATTCATCCCCGGTTTGATTCAAATGCATCAGATGCATTTGAAATTCATCTTGTCCACTCTTAGTGGCTATAAATTTATATTGCAAGACCATTTATGTTTATTTATATAATACATTCAAACACTTGGATAGATTTGTCTACTTGAATTGGAATTAAACATCAGTTTCGAGTCGTTTAAGTACTGAATGATATGAGTATCGATATGATGTAATCCACTAGGTAGGGAATCAGAGTAGACTGAGTCCGTCTAAATTAAGTTTGCCTGTGAGGTAGGGAAGAGAGATACTAGGGGTGGACAGATACTGGAATATTTATTTAATATCTGTGTTGTGTATAACAATATATGAAAAAATATAAAGTTTTTAAAAATAATTATGTAAAATTTTTTTAAAAAAATCAATCTAATCAACTATTTGAAAATAATTAGGCATAGTGTAATACTTTTCATTTTTTGTTCACTATTCATAGGGTATTTAAATGCACCACTTTAACTCGGGTGAGATGTACCCTCAAGCAGTTTACTCATATTAGTAAATAAAGGTCTATATTTTCCTAGTATTTAATCTGTTTTGTTTATCATTTGGTCAATCCTTTAATGTTGTTATTGCCGCTTGTTTATGTTACTTCCTCTTACCTATATTCAATACAGTTTGGCTCTGGCCCTCTAACAACGGTAAGACTGAGCATTTCTGTCACTAGTACACTCCTAACGTGAAATCTTTTTTTTTCTCATTTGAGCATTTTACTCACCTGGACACCTCCTGCATTTCTTAGTATAAATCATGAGCCGAGGCTAGAAGATGTTACATCTTTCACGAAATCTAAATTCTTCAGCCCCTGATGAAAGAGCTACAATTTACAATGTCAATTTGCAGTGAAAGAAATCGTGATTTTGGCCAACAACACATCCAATTCTATAATAAAAATAGTACATATCATCTACCATAAGATAAATGCTAACAGGACACCTCTTAGAGGACCAAAAGATAGGATACTCCTGCCGGGTTAAAAGATAATGATTAGGCTATATGCTTTTAGCGCAGTAAAAACCTAAAAACGTGCAGTAAATAACTAAAATGTGCGACATAATTTAAATTTTTTGCACCCAAATTCTACATTAATCATCTTCAATGTTTAATTTATAGTATTGATAGGTGGAAAACTTACATAACATTGTTTAAATCAAATTAAACTCACTGTATAATCTCTAAATTTATGCAAACAGACAAAACAATAAACTGATCTTATTAAAAACCTAAAATTGCGTCCTTAATTGAAGTGCAGTGAGGAAGCTAAATGTTTTTAATGATTTTATATTGCAACTATGATGGCTGGAATTAGAATTTTTGTATAATTAAAACCACTCCGATTTTAATTTTTAGAAAAAAAATATGCAAGGCATTATTTTTTATAGAAATATTCAAAAATATTACTTCAATCCAAATTATTTTTTAATTTTTCCTAAAATTTCAAATAGGATATTTCTTCTATTTGGCTTGTCAATTGTACCATTGTACTTCATACCATCAATAAACGAAATTAACAGGTAATAAATCAATGTTGAAAAAGTTCAAAAGTATGATTAAATTGTATGGATATATTC
>NW_027109725.1:90406-102167 GCF_000696795.3 Halyomorpha halys
AATACAATGATATGAAAAAAAAATTAAACATCTTAAATGTCACATGATATTCAGATGAAAGCATAAAGCGCTAAAAGCGGACTGAGAATTCAAGTTAAAAACAATAACAATGAACGTTCCCAGTAACAAGCTTATTCTAGAGGGACGTTCATAGTTAGCCGAAACCAGCAGTTAATACTATTCCAAGAACATTCTATATTTGTTTCTACTCCCTTTTATTCTAATTACATTTTTTCAGGTTTAATTCAGCCCTTCATATTTTAATCAATACATCGATTTAGCTCGATAGCTTTTCGATTTTAGCTTAGTCGATTTTCAAATATTATTTAAATAAGGAAAAAAAATTAATAAAATTAACTTTAAAAATAAATGTTAAAGTACGTAAACCTTTGTATATAAAACTAGTTCAAACAGTAACCTTTATGTGACATAACATTCTGTCCAAAAATAATAAAAAATGTTTTACTTTATTTACTTAACTTTAATTTTGTGCAGAAAAAAACTCCAAACGTTCAAAATTATGGGGAAAAAAACGAATGTACAAAGTAAAATTAGTCTTTATTGAATGTCTTTTCCATGATTCGAAATTCTGTGGAGGTCTAGTGGAATTCGAAGCTTGGGAACAAAAGATGTAGTTGCCCGAAAATCCAGTTTCTAATAATGAGTAATATTTGTTGGCTATCCCATGACCAATAAACTCATTAGGAGGATCGAAAAGAGAAATAAGTTTATCAAGACAGGCAATAAGTTAGACTGAAGGTGGTAATGATGCCAGGTCCCAAGGGTGCTGTAGGCTCAGTAATTACTGTCCTCCCTGCCCCTGGTCACCGATCCTATCTTTATTGCTCGCGGCATTTTATCTTTATCTCATTTCTACCTTAATGGGTTTTTATTTTCTCTCGGGATTGTAGTAATTACCACAGTGTCACACGAGTTATTCTATGTCGTACAAAGATTATGAGGACTTACAACATTTTATACATGGTATTTAACATTGATTGAAATAAAATTGATTTTGAAGTTTGATTGTTAACATATTGAAGTACTCGTAGCAAGACAATCGCCTTTATGGGACTAAGACCGAAGACCCTCTAGTTTGGTTCTCGGTGGTCTATAAATAAATTCGGCAGTCACTCCGCACTTTGTCAATATCATTCACGGTCAAGAGGTTCTGCCTGATTAGATCTGCCCACGAGACTGCGAAGGCTGGCCAACATTTCTTAGGCAAGGCCTTGAGGTCATAGTCTTTTGGGACGTTTATTTTCTCGTGTGGGTAGGTTATGAATATAATAACATATATTATAATGAACATATTGTTACGTGACAGTTATATTTATTGTATGTATCATACCGTATATTTCTATAAGTTCCTTGTGGAAATCGACCAATTGAAAAATGTATCATTTGTAATATCTAATACAACTGACACTCCCCCTCCTCCCTGGCACGATAGATCGAATTGTTTGTACCAAACCTTTAGAAAACAGTTCAATTTCTAAAGGTGTTGTGTTTATCAATTTAATTACCAGAATCTGGTGGCACGCAGATTATTTTATTTCTCAAACAAATTTCCAGATCAATAAATAACTTTAGTTTTAATTCGGTTATTTACATAAAACATCTTTAAATTTATCAGAGGATTTAAAAAATATAAAATAATAATTTTGTTTAATATTTCCATTGATGCTATTCCTGAATTATGACAGTCCTATATTGTTCCAAATATGGATTAAAATGTATCTATAAATAATTTTAGAAAGAGGTACAATGTCTTCCTACGTACTTAGAAACTTATTTAAAAAAAAAATCATATATAAAGCTATCTATACAATGTAAACTAGCGGCCTATTTATTAATTTATTGTAAAAAAAAGAGCTGTTGTGTAAATTTCACACTTTTCTGTTCTTGTTTAGTAGGTAAAAATTGCTTGAAATGAAAATGTCCTAAATCGAGAAGAAATAACCAACTTTTTGGGTACCCGATACAAATGGTGAGAAATATATAGGACTGACATAATTGGCAGTTGTTTTTTAGGTAAATATAGTTTAATGAAAACATATAATTGTAATAAAAAAAAACAGACTTCAAATACTGCACGTATACTTCATTAGTTTAATGCACAACTCGTCTCAGATACCGTATAATTATCACTTGGGTACTCGAGATCTCCCCTGTATCCTGGAACTCTTGGAGAACCGTGACTACACGACTGAGGAGCCCTGACTTAGAAGTGCTGGGGGCTGGTTGGTATTCCGGGGAGAGTTCGCTTATTACAGGCAGTTAATGACTGCTCTACCGGCTCAGCTTAATCCATCGCTATCTCCTCGCTCCCTTGGGACTGTGGGTCTCAGCTTCCAGCTTCACTTTACTCTATTATTTAATAAGAACATGTTAAAACAGTACATTGAAAATAAATTACATAATACATGACAGAGTAAACAGAATAGTATAAGTACCCAAGGGAAAAAAGAGAAGTTATTTCGATCACATTTCTGATAACTATGATTAAAAATATATATAATTACTAGTCAAAATTTAAGACTGCCAACCATAGTTGAGGGGGATATAAAATGGCGACAGTTTCAAAACTTTACAAAAAAATAATTTTTCATTTAGAGCTCCATAACTTTAAAAAACTTCATTGTAAATTATTTAAAGTAAATTTACAAAGACATGAGCTCTTATTGAAATTTTCACGTTTATTAGTTCCTGAAATATAGCTTTTCACCAACCAAAACAAGAAATGTCTATTTTTACCTACTTTTTATAAATAAGAAATGTATTATTGTTGTTGGTAATTATTTAGGCTGGACACATTAATCCTTTGATGGGAAAGAATTTCACATCATATTTTTTTTTTTTTTTTACAGAGCTGACGTTCAATTTATTCTCTAACGGACCTATATTTAATCAATATGGATTTTTTAAAAAAGTGGACAAGTTATAGTCCAGTAGGAAGCTGATAAAAAAAAAATGGAAAAATTAAGAATTAAAAAAAAAAAAGCTTTACGATATTTAAAAACCTCATACAATTTTTTCAAACCCAACTTTAATTTAAAGAAATTTTTTTTCTATTAGTTATTTTCTATGGACTTAGTTACATATGGAGTAATTAGTTATTACTTTAAAAATAAAATAAACATTTGCCTGTAGTTCCAGTGTCAGTTTATGATGAACAACAGATTCAGGTTTTGATTTCTGTTTTGACTGTACTTACAGGGATAATACCATTACGTTGATGAATGTTCAAATCACTTAAATATTCAAATAATTGATGTGGTATCAACAATAAAGAGCTTTAATCCTTACCTAACAAATTAGTAAGAAGACGAATTTTTATAACATCTATAGGAATACATACATGAAGCTGTTACAAGAAAACTTAATTTTATTTTTTAACTTTCTGCTTGGTAGAGGGTACTTTAAGTAAGTGTGAAGTAGGTCCCATAATGTAATATTTAAAAAAAATGTGTTGAATATCGATAAAATAGTATCAATTTATCACAAAAATCAGACATAATTAAATTTATTTCTTTTTCACTAACAGTTCCAATGAGATGTGATTAGGTCGGTGCCCTTTCGTTTGACCTTTTTCTAGTCAGTGAACCCGTTTACAGAAGACCCTAAGGGCTTCATAAAGAACCTCCTTCCCCATTAGGGCCTGACACCTTTTCGCTGTTTCAAACTGCATCATATTATTGCTAAAAGCATTTATTAAAACTTTTGCTTTCAGGATGAGAACATAGTCTTGTTATTCAAGTTCATTTATGCCCCTATCGTAATAATTCAAATGTTTTTATGCTAAGTGAAAAATATGTTTTGCATAAACATAAATACAGGACTATGTAATAAAAATATATTAACTGTGGCAGAGTAAATATATTTTCTTAAATTAGGGCAAATTATAAGAACTCCACAATTATTTAAATTTGAGCAGGTTTGATGTAGGAGTTGGTCTGAGAGTCCAAATCCTTTAATATAAAGTCATTGAAAATAATGAAATTTTATGATTGGAAGAAATCTAAAATAAAGCTCAAAATAGTAGAAACTAATTTGAAAGAAATCTATCTCATATACCTATAAGAGCTAATATAATATAGATAGACTCTAATATAATATGTTTACAAACAAGAGCTGGTCGCATGAGTAAGTACCTTATAGCGTGAATAACTTCTATTTTTGCACTTATAATAAAATAAATGGCGCTAAAACTGGAAACATTGTAGCTAAACTATTAGCGAGAATAGTTATAGTTATAGAATAGTTAGATTGATAGTTGACATAATTATCAAATTAGTTACGTTTAATTTAATCGCGGTGTCAAAATTCTTCATTCTTTTTTTTCTTTATTTAAGAGTCAAGAATGAAACTTTTAATTATATATATATTTTTTAAATCGTAATTATATTTGAGAAAGTAACCAGTAAATAGGGTTCGAATAATTGAAGTGGATGGAGGTGCTAACGTTTTCTAATTTTAATTAGCTAGAGCGAGGTCCCTAAAGTTAATATCTAATTATTATCTGAGATACCTAGATCTATATCTACATAGATACATATCCCCGTACACTTAAAACATAACAAGCTCCAACAAAAAAAAAATTAATCTTTGTTTTCTTAAAATTTATCATTTGTAACATAACCCCTTCATCCACTTACACCTTCAATTAGTACATGTAAACTATAATACACACAATGGATATATGTTTAACGAAGATATGTTATAATTAATAAAACTATAATAATAATGTTGGTTATATCATCTGACTGGACCTAAATTTTTTATTATTGAAATCATATATTTTCTCATTAGTTATCTATCTTTTTAAATTGTAATCATTATGTTTTAAAGTATACATTGGTTAGTTTCAGCATTATGGCGTAAGGTAAAGAAAATTCAGTTTTTTTTTGACGTGGCGCGTATGACTTAATTAAAAGTTTTTCTTCAGCTTACTTTTTTAACAGATAAAATTATACAGGGTTTGTGTGGCATAAATCTGAAAATGGCTGATGCAAATTATGTATTTTACAAGCCACAGTATATTTTGAAATTCTTACTTATATTAATTAAATTTCAATTATAGTCTGCAACGCTGTTCCCTTAACCATACACTGAACCCCCGCAAGGGACCAGATTCATGGCCACTAATATATTTTGAGTTAATAGCTAATATATTTTTATTTAAGTGTTTAACTATTGCAACACCTGTAGTAAAATTAAATTACATTTCATAGTTGAGTTAAGACTGATTTAGAAATTCAAAAGGTTTGTCTACAGTCTGCTTGTTATCTTGCAAAATGGAATTGAGGTCTGCTGGTAAATGATATAAATATCTTCAGTTAAAATGTGTTAAACGGTAAGTCGCGTTCCGCAAGTGAATTTCGGGCCATTAGACAACCGTGGGTCAGGCGTGCATAACCTATTCATTGGTGCTTCAAAATCACCTCCTCTCTGGGAACATTTCTGGTAGATGATATCCAGAGGAGAACGTCATTTCTGATTGCACTTAATTTATTACCCGTAACGTTTCGCTACATTTATTTCCATTCCGATTCAATTCTCTGCTTAATGAAAGCAATGAAGTCATCGACAGGCATTCGGTGATATAGAATTACTAATTTGTAATTAAAGGATAATATGTCGTTCAATTCATATTTTACATTTCTATGGGTTGCTGTCTGCAGTTGATCCATATTTTATTCACCAGCAGTAAAGTTTTATTTAAAAAAATTGACGAGCATGGTTTTGACATGCTTGATGCAAAACTCGATTTATTTATTAAAATGAACTTGTTTTCTGTTTATATAAAATCTAAATATTTAGCAATTGATATTCAATTAGGTCTCATTTTCCTATCTCCCTGCAACAGATTGATGGCCATCAATTATAGACTCGATTTGTTTATCGACTTCAGTAGATCGTCAGGATCATGTTAAGATTGTTGTTAATTAATTCTTTTAAGAAAATAAACACTATTAACTTTACAAATCGTTTCGTTATCCTAACTATTTTTTTTTTTTTATGTAGGTATTTCTTTTATTATTTAAAAAAAAATGGAAATTACTTTTTATACGTTCACTTAGTATCAGGAGAAGTTTCTACCTTGACAAATAATTAAGGAAAATGTATATATAGATGGCTCTGATAAACATATTTAAGTATAAGTAGAATTTACTATAAAGCACAATCCTTTCTTTCTCAGAGAACTTCACAATTTATCCTATTACGATTGTCGTTATACTTAAGCATTGAAATCATAATTCCTTTAATTAAGCCAGAGTTACAGATACATACTTAGCTTTAGTGTCAGAGTAATATTATATTCACAAACGTTGGTATTTCCTATCTTATTCTTCACAAAACTTAAGCTTCTGAAGTTCAGAAAGTTAAAGGTCGATTCACTCTGGAGGCTATGGGAGTCTTTCTGTATAAATATATTTTTATAAATAATAAATTATTAATAAGTTTTTGTCTCGTCCATTCGGTTTACAGGTAGAATATATTAAACGTTATAGTCAGTAAAGATTGTGATAATAAAATATTAAATTTGAGAAGATTGATAAAAAAAAAATGAAACCATCGTATTTACTTCATTGACTTACGTATCATATGGCCATTCATTTGTAAATAGATTACTGGATTATAAAGTAAAAATAAAACATTTTTAAGTAAAAATTAAAAGTAAAAATATAAACATTTTTCATTATCCTCAGGGGTTTCCGAATTTATCAACCACTTGTGATTATCTTTACCAACGATTTACTATCTGGATTCAATATTTATCACGTGTATAAACATTATTATTAACTACCTCTTCATGAGTCTCCAATCACTTTTTATGGATCCGTCGAAGGGTTTGGGAACCCATTATAACAATTGTTCAGTAGCGAAAGCTATATTATAAGGATTCTATATTTCTATTGTAATATTATATATAGTTCATATTTCAAAATATTATAGGTAAAGTTGTTCAAATTATGATGTTGGAAAAACGTACACATTAAATAACTTTATAGAGAAACAAAGGAGGAGTGTGTACAAAATTCTAATTTCCCTCAAGATTGAGGCTTGCCTCATTCTTGCCCCATGTCATTTAATTTAGCTTTTAATTTACGCAAAACTGTAAGCTGTAACGGGTTTTTAGTCTAACGGACAGTTTGGCTAGAAATAAAACACATAAAGTAATTTATCACTGTTTTATCTAATTTAGAGAAAAATTACAAACCACCTTGAAGCAAGCTGCCCATGGACGTTCATAATAAAAATACAACATTTTAATGCAATTTTGATATTTCTGCAGTCAAGAAGTGGGATGAAAATAAAGCTAGTTGTCATTACCATTACATTAGATATATGCATGTAAGATCGTAAAAATGTATGATTTAGATATGTAAATATATGAAGATATACATGTTGGTCTGGATGTTTGCATAATTATAATAAACTGTAACAGGCTGAGTTGAATAAGCTTGAAGAGCAGTAGAGGGCTGAGTTGAAGGATTTCGATGAGAAGGGGTAGCAGAATTGCGCTGTGAAGTGGTGAATGTGATTGTTGTTGATGAGATCTAGATGTCTTGTATCTTCTGGTGTAGTGACGTGTATGTACATGGTTGTTATCACGTCGTTGGCCCCGTGTTACTGGATTCATAATGAGGTGTAGATAGTTGACCGTAGATTAATGATTGAAGAGGTTTGTCGGGGGGTGCGGTCAGCAAACATTTGATTTGGAAGAAGAAAATAATAAACTGTAATATGATTTACCATAATTGATGTATCTCTAACTTTATCATCATCAATACTATCAGTACCTGTTGGTCGCATGGATTGGGTAAGGTCGAAGTATTAAATTATTTCATTATTAAGTCTAAGCACATTGGAACATTTAGTTTAACTCTTGGACTTTGATTTAGAGCAGGAACACATCTCACACAAGGGGATCGCGGAACGTTACCTCTCCTAACGAGTAGTGATATAAAACAATAATTATTCCATCTGGCTCCGACGCGTACAATAGACAAGAAGTACACAAGGCTTCCTAGATATCATAGATCGTGCATAAATAAGAGGGACCCCTGGCAGAACGCCATCTGTTCCATTTCCATGTCCTCAACTTATCAACAACTGTGGCCTGAGCCCTTACAAAAAGCAGGCCCTATTTAATGTACAACCCTCCCAGCTGGAAATATTATTCTTCAACCCCATTAGTGCCAGTTTTCTTGGCTTTCAGCGATTTTTAGTGTCTAATGGCTCTGTCTCGCTGAGTTGCTGGTAAATGGTTCCCTCATTTTTTTTATTTTTTTTTTTAAGGCCATTGAGGAAAGTTTTAGAGTCCTTCATCCTCTTTTGACTGCAAATTTACCGCAAAAACGTTCAAATAAGACACAATTATCCGCTAGATTAAGGACTCAGCTTTCCTTTTTTGTTGTTTTGTGATAAAAGATCACCAATTTTTTTTGTGTTCACACTATGACTGTGAAAATGTGAATTCGAAAATGAAATTTAAACCATGCCCCATTTGTGCTACACTATACTCTCAGTTGTTTTATTTTTGGTAATTTTATTTTATTTATATTTGTACTAATGTTTTAATATTTAACATATTTGAATTTTCATAAACACAATTTAATTTTAATGAAAACAAAAAGTATAATTAATATATAGTTATCAATGAGTATAATAAATTTGTTTCATTCAGACCCTTCAGAATAACATAGCTTAATATAATATAATCCAATAACATAATAATATAAATCATTTAATCATATTATTAATAGGGAGCAGGTAGAAATTTATTCATTGGACTCTTAATAATATGAAAGCCAACCCCCTCAATCCATAATAGAGCCGTTGGGTACATATACTGAGTAGATTGGAGTATAATAATATTTATTTCATTAAAATTTATCTAGGCGTTCAATAATATTATCGTTCACCTATAGCAAGTTTTGATTTTAGGTTTTCAAAGAATAGATTTACTTATATGAAGCAAAATTTGTTAACATTAGGGATTACCTCTACCAACATTTGATGGAGTATTAAAAAATACTCCATCTAACCTTTAAAGCATTTATTTTATTTTTTTATTTATTTATTTAATACCAGATCGGCCTAGTGAGCTTTACATAGATAATTTATGATTATGGGAGGGGGGGCTATATTCTCATAAAAAGACACCCCTAACTATATACAAGGTTATAAATAAAGAAAAAATTAAGATAATATAAATAGATTAAAATAATTATTCTGAATAAAAGTAAAGCTAATAATAAAAACAATGACATTTATGGATTTAACAAAATAAATAATTGACTTCTAATGGGAAAAAAAGAAAGTGAATTTAAGAAAAAGGTTAAGAGAAAAAAACAACAAATTAAGATAAAATAAAATTTTAGAGTGACCATTAACTGATAAGTATAGAACTTATAAGAGGATGTCCTGCAGCAGGCTGAGATTCAGTCTTCCGGTTGTGGTTGGGTTTCCCAAGTTGTTGGTCCCTGCTCCTTTAATTGTGGGTAACTGGGAGTGGAACTTTTTTATGATGTAATCCTCTATTATCTCTATTGTAATTCCCGGTGCTATTGGCTGTTACTTTCAAACCTAGAAGCATCCATCGCAATTCTTACGACTTTATTTTGAAAAGATTGAAATTTTTTCCTTTTTGTAAAGGATGTCACTCCCCAGACTTCACAGCCACACATCAGCAATGGCCTGAGAATTGTTTAAAAAATAAGAATAGCTATTTCTGCTTTTAATTTGGATTTTCTGTTTAGGATTGGATATAGCATTGGCTAGGTTTGAGTTAGTTTGATGATGATATGGTGATTTCTTTGAAACATTTAGTTAAATTATATTGGTTGATTTACGAGGAGATTGGAATCTTTCAATGAAATATAATATCAAAAATAGTTGTAGGGAATTTCCTCCTGCTGACCCACTTCTACTATCTCATCATTGAGGGGTCCCTTGTTTAACTTAGGAAGCATTTAATAGGCACTAATAGCCAGTAACCATTTAAAAAAAAAAAATCTTTGAATTAAAAATTTGAATAGTACTAAAGAGTAACGATAAACGATAAAAAGAAAAAAAGTTGAAAATTGAGGTAATTAAAGAAAAATATCTGTTTAATTAATTTTACTATAAAAAGCGCTTTTTCTTTTATACCTCTCTACCCTAATGCTAAATTAATTTTTTTCTTCCCCACAACCGAAGGTAGGGATGCCTTGTACTCATTGTAAAAAAGTCATGTTCTCATAATAGAAAATTTTCTCTCACTCTTTCGGTTTTTGGAGAGCAGAATGGCTCAATGCGTAAGGCACTGTACTTCCAACTCCAAGGACCCGTTCGAATCCGTTTGTTGCAGATAACAGGTCGTGTGGGTTCGGTAGGTGAGTCCTGAGCATTATCATTACCTTTCAAATCCATTGTTGTTTAACTGTCATTGGTCGCTGCGTAATAATTTCTTTCACGTTAACTGTTATTCGGGTCTGGAAGCTGCTAGAAGGAGACTGTTCCCATCTTCCTGGAATCTGCAGTTCACAGTCGCTCCCTTCTATATCTCCTCCTACACCACTCCTTGCAGCTCAGGGTAAGCGTCCAGCGCTCTTTCCCTGACATTATAACCTTCTCCTGAGATATTATCTCATGCGCGACTCAAGCTGCTATTAAAAATATTCAACTTACTAGGATCTTCAAATTTACAACAAGTGTATTTTATCCAAAAAAATATTTTTTCCTGGATGGAAAACATTAGCAGAACTAGGGAAACGTAGGCTTGAAGAGGCAGGAACTTCATTAGGAACGTATTATTTACTATGAATTGTATTTCGATACTATAAGTGTATATTAGAGTGGCCTTTATAATAAAAAATCGTCTTTTCATGTTTTTACTTCATCACTGAGCTGTATAAATACTATGTTTTGTAAATGTATGGGTTATATTCAGACATTCTAAACAAAAAAAGAATTGCCACCAGTGTAAAAGACCGATATGTTCCAGTCATATGGTGTTTAATTGCACCAGTTGTGCACATTTCATCAGACTGACCATTTTTTTGTAAGATTAGTGTTACATTCTTATAATACGATATATCTGCATTTTGATTGTTTTTATAACTTTGTCTCAAAATATTATTTTATGTTTATTACTATTTAATAATTATGTTAGTTTTTTTAAAAACTAGTTTGATCTTGTATAAAAATAAATTGTTTTTAAACTTTTTTTTTGTTAAGCTTAAACCTAATCTAAATCAAAATTTTATATTTTAAAAAATACATTCAAGAGCTCTTAATAAGAAATGTGAGAAAAAGTCTCACGCGCGGTCATCCATGTTAAAATCAAACTAGCGACCGATGACGGGTTAGGAAACATTACTTCCTACACTACTACTTAGTACACAGATTACTTAGCCCTTCATGGGTTGTAGATGTACAGAATTTCATTTTTTGTTATAGACACCAAAGAACAAGTTTGTTTCCATATCTGTCTGTGTATGGTGAAATTTTTGTTCCAGCATAATGGAGTATATTATTGATGAGATTTGAATAAAATTTTTTAAAAGATGGTGAATATTAATGTCTAGTATTTTGTATGTTGAGTATATCAGATCTCAGCCGTGAGCGTAACACCGGATTAAAGTTGGTCCAAATTTAGTGAGAAATCGGACGTTTTTTGAATTTTGAAACCAAGTATAAAATTCATCAAATTCCATCTGCTACTTATGCTTCAAGCACGGCTCTTCCTGTAAATTGTTTGAAATCAGAT
>NW_027109725.1:102282-113917 GCF_000696795.3 Halyomorpha halys
TGCATAAACTTTGAAATGCAGGTAATTATGTTTTGTCTATCCTATAGAAATGGTGTAAAGCCTATAAATAGATGTTTGATTGGAAGATCTATTTCTTCTTATTTAATTATATTTCATTTGAGAACTCTTAAAATTTTATAACTTATTTCTATTTAAATTTATATATTCCACTAACGCTATATAAAATAATATAACGTGATATAATTAATTCTATTTTAGAGTAAAAATATTAAATATAGTTATTAAAATAGAAATTAATATAAGTACGAGTAAAATAACTGTGGTATTTAATAACGCAAAGCCCTGACATTTTACGCAGTGACTGAAGCTCCACCGCAGTAAACAGGGCCTGGATATGAAATTCCTTAAGACAGCAGAGAGTAGGCGGAAAATTTCGGGAAATTCTTGATGTTTTTCACCTCGACGTTTCTGTGAGCTTTCAGGTCACCTTTTATATCGTATATCGTAATGATAACGATTTTTAATATTAAATTATTTGTATTTATTTTGATTTTTTGAAATAAAATTTAATGCAATAATTTATTCTTATTTATTTAAAAAAAATCATAGCATTCAAGAAGTTTGAAGTATTGATTTCAAACTGCCTTGATAAATAAGAAATAATAATTGGATTATTTTTATTAAATGAATGAATGTCATAAGAACAATACATTATTCATTAAGATAAACTATAAATTTTATTTTTTCACATTTTTTAAATGTATCATAAAATGTTTATATTAATTCTTAATAAATACATTACTCAATTAATTAAAACCATATTGAAGTAAAGAAATCTTAAAATAGGAATAAACAAAATACACAAACTAGTATGTATTAGATTTGTTATACTTATAAAATAATACAATCCGCTAAATCATCCTAAAAGGCGGGTGAAAGGGGAAGTTTCATTTTCATTCCCGATAGTATATAAACTTTTTTTTTATAATTTAATTATTGTTATTTTCAACTGTATAAAGATATGTACAACAAGTAATGCTGTAGGTGACATAGTGACATGATACAAACATGTTGAGAATCTACCCATTGACAGAACTCCAACATTATTTCTAGAGGAGAAGATCTCGAGGCCATCTTCTTTTCAGACGCCTAGAAGGATTAATCGGTAATGAAGGAGAAGCCAGGTTAAAAACAAATGGATTTGGGTGGTTGGGAAGTTTATCATGGAAGGAATAGTATCTGGTTCTGGCCAAATCGAGACATAGAGGTTCTGATGGATGAGTTGATTTGTAACAAAATAAGGAGCATTAAGAATTTTACGAAGGATTTTGGACTGTAAGGATTGGAAGCCTTTTTATACTATTACAAATGCCTTATAATAGTCTTTTGTAATAGTATAAAAACCTAAAATATATTCAGTATATATAGAAAACTAAATTCAAACTACGAAAAATGGTAAAACAACGCTGAAGCAGCTTATTATTCTTTAAATTGGTTCTGAGATCAATTTAGAAAGGTTAATTTTCGTTCAACATTTCAAGAAAACGGTAAATTTCCGAGAATACCATCCAGACCCAGACCCCCAGCATGTTCTAAAAGCTAACATTATTGGGAAATTTTAGTTTTTGGTCCCTCCCATTAAATTGTTGCAAAAATTTCAGTGAGTGTAGTTCATATAATTATATACGTATAGATGTATACACATTTCAAAATAGGATCATTTTATGGATCGTAATGATAGTCATACAGTCCATACTCTGTATACATTTCACATATTTTTTTATATGAGATAAATCTGTTTTTGCGTGTACAATATCCATTTTTATTCCAAAGAACAAAAGATTTTTAATTTCAATAGAGCCTTTCAATATGCAACAACGTTGCATATTGTTGACTAGTGATGGGGTGCGGCTATTACTTTATTTGAATGGAATGTAAAATATTAATCTGAGGAGGGCCTCATCTTCAAATTCTGTTCTATATGAGTTTCCCTTTTAACGTTATTCCGGTAACACCCCTACTCTAATTAACTCTGCTTTCCCTGTATTTGCCTTCAGCTTTTAAATTATATTTATTTTACATTCCTTTTTCCTTCCTTTTTTTGTTGATTGTATTTATGTTTTTTCACCCTATGAGATCTTTAACCCAGCAGGGCTTCTCAGGATTTCCAAAATGGAGGGATCCGTGTCGCCATATTGTAATTTACTGTTTTTCAATCTTATGCTATCTAATGTCATAAGATTTTATTATTTTTGGATTATAGCTATTTTATACTATAGTTTCCAATATATGAAAAATTTAAATCCAACTATTGAGTATTAATTAACAGAGGTTTATTTTTATACACCCAAATTAATAATAATTCGATCTTTTCCTCCATAAAAGTTTGTTTCTTAGAAGGTTTAATGTTTAATTATGCCTATTATCAACGCCTGTTTATTTACAGTATTGTTTCACATTTTAATTTTATTGCCATTATTTTTTTTTATATCTGTGACCTCTTATTAATTACACTATTAGGAATAACTCACCTCAAGAGAAATGTAAAAAAATGTAATTACTTTTCTAAAATTCTTTTTTTACAATCAATTTCTATTTTACTAATCCTTACGTGGTCTAATTCCTCTTTCTTTTAAATCAAAAAAAGGACGTAAAAAAAATTGCATTTATAATTCTAATAAGAAATGTTCTCATTCACAGAACGGGTTCCTATTCTAGTTTCAAACTTCTTTTCAACATGCAGTATAAATTATTTGAAATGGTTTTATGAGTAACAAAAAAAAGATTGTTACATTTTTAAAAAAATCTTGAGTTGCAACGGCAGCCAAATATTTCACCTCCAATTGAAATAAATTAGTATGTACATTAGTACATCGTATGTTAATTTCTTTTTTGCCGTTGACTACTACAATTTGAACAATGTGTTATTAAAAAAATATATATTTTTTGACTAACCTCATTTTTAAACAATACAGGTTTATGGTAATACGATTGGAACAATACAACGGGTCACGGAAATGACTGCATAAGTCATATTAGAACAACATTTATTTCAGATTGAACATCTCACAGAACATAAAAGTATTTGACGTAACTACAGTTGAAAATGATGTTAATTATTTAATAATTTGGGCCATCTGTACCCTAGGGATTAGACTCAAACTAACAGCTGGGTCGGTTCGAATTCGGTCTGTTGAGTCTTTTATTTCGTAGAGGTCTCACGTAGTGAAAATTTGACCCTCCCGCCATGGTTAAGAATGAGTGGTAACCAATAGATAAACCTCCCCCTATTCCCTCCACATATGTTAAAATGACCATAAATAGGCTAATAAAAACAAAATATTAATTAAGAGCCGACGTTTCGACATGCATGTTAAGTATTTATTAGAGGTATGTGGTTCGAAATCACGTATTGTAATTCTAGTAAATATTAAATCATAGATTCTTCATATATTATTTTAGAATTTCATTCACTTTCATATGGATTGTCAAATTTAACTCCAAACAGTTATTCTTATAAGCGATTACATATAAAAAATAAATTAATTTTAAAATAAGTCGTATATCAATATAATTTCCCAGAAATGCTTTTTTAATTAATAGAGACTTAGATAGTGCATTCGGAAAATAAATATTTCTTGGGTGAATTGAATATGGGATGATTCTGACTGCTACATTTATACCACCGACATATGAGTTACCGCTGTCAATTCAATTGACAATGCTTTGTTAGAGAGTTGACAGATCGTTATTTAGGTTTCCTGGTACTGAGAGGCAACTGGGTTTGACAACACTGTTTCTTGCCAAAGTTCAAAACAGACCGTGATATAGTTATTAACTTTATTACTTATCGCTATAATCTAATTCACCTACACATGATATTTAACATATTGCATTTTTGGGCAAAAGTAGCTTTTAGAAATATATAGGTTGCACCAGATAAAATCAAATTACTTTAGGGTCTGAACCTACAACTCCATTGTGACAAAATCTCCTTAATAATGATCTTCTGATTTTCAACGGTATCTTGGGAAATCAAACTATAATATTTTCCTCTTTTACTATCTTATTTTTGCTTCAAATTCCTTTTATTATTTTTTTTTCTTTCTGAAAATGATCTTTCACGGACTTGGTGATTTGGCGATACAACTACGCCGATTTGGTCTGTTGCTGAATAATTAATCATATTTCATGAGAAGAAGGTGGTTGAACTCGGGTGGTTGGAGGTGCGGTGAGTGAACAAAACAAGTAAGTGAATCTTATTAGAGCCAACGTTTCGGCCAGGTTTTTTGGCGTTCATGGGGTCATCGATGCCAGGAACAAGCAAGAATCACATTTGCATAGGGGCCATTGATATACACGGCTAACTAATGTATCATTGATCATATTTCAATTTATTTTAAATAAACATGAGGTTTGTGTTTCAAGTTAAACGATTTCTGATCCTCTGAATCGAAAATAAATGTTTCTACCATTTCAACGTTACCTTTGTAAGAGATTATTTTTTGTAAGAAACAGAAGGAATAAAATAAACTAAAAAGTTTCTAACAAGTAACTACCGGTTTGTGAAAATTTTTATTTTTTTATGTTTATTTATTTATTGCTATCAACAATATGTGCATTATAGTATATTTAGTAAATTTTATCTCAGTTAAATTGGAGTATTAAAGGCACTATCCATTGGTAGCACTCTAATGATGTTTTAAATTAGAAGATCTCGTGTCTATCTTCCTTTGTGAAAATAAATTTTGATAGGAATGGACATAGACGGACTGGCATATATTCATACAAGTCATTCTAGGTGGAAATGTAAGTAATTTAGAGAGGAAAAGTTCACTCAAAAAGTAGTCCAGTCTGACCAATCTCAATGTTGATCCGGTGTCGAGGTATGGTTAAAAAAAAAATTCAAGGAAAGAACGTTTTCCACGTAAACCATAAAACTCCACATTTCTCTAATCTAACTCATGTCACTATTTTCCGAGTCTTTATGAATTTTCTATAATATAGACCAATTTTAGGAAAACATTGCTTAGTCAGATTAGCTGCTAAAAAATGTTAAGATGTATAATTTTCAAAAATATTCAGTAGGATCTCATGCAATGATAATAATATATATACAATGAAGATATAATAATACATGTACATGTTAAATAAACATTAGTAGATAAATGAGTTAAATAATAACCAAATATGTAAAAAAGATGTTCTTTCCTTCATCAATCAATAATATATATCCTGTTCAGGATTTCTTAGTTTTATTTTTTTAAAATGCTGTTAGTCTCATTTAGAAAACGACTGCCGTGAATGAAAGGTGACAGACTAATATTATGCACTTCGGTTTCAGAAGTATAACCTACGTAAAATTCGGGCGCCATAGTCGAAGATAAGGATGCTGAACACGCTGAGATAGGTGCACTACCCTGGCACAGGTGGGCACTTGCTAAGGGTCTGTTGGCTGCAAACTAATTAGGACTTCGTCTGCACCTGAGCATACAATAGTGGTAGGGCACGAGGCTACTCCTAGTTTCTGTTGTGGAATCATTTGTTAATTCCCGTATGCTACCTGACTGGACAGGATAGTAAAAATTAAATACTGGATTTGCACTCTAATTTATGGGATAACTATATATGCTGTCATCACCTAAAAATTACAATATACCTGATGTGAACGCTAAGAAATTTCTGTTACAAGCATGTGGAAACAAGGTCAAAACTTTAGGTCTACTAGTTGTTCTGAATAAAATCTGTTTCGAAAAGGTACTCTTGCATTTTGAATAATTTTTTTTTATATGTACGATGAAAGAAGATAATAATTGTTTTTATATTTCATTTCCTTCAAATTAGGCGATTATTTAGGTCAAATCATAAATATGATAAAAATTTTGAATGAATTTATTTCATTTCAGCCATTACTTATTATTTTATAAAAAGACATTTTGTAATTGAAACATATTACTAGGTATTATAACATGTACTTCGGTCATAATAAACTGATTAAGAAATTTCAATACATGGAATTTTAGAATGACTAAAACTAAACTAAAATAGCTTTTTATATTAAACTTCATTACGTCAAAATTACATTTAATAACGTAACTCAAGAGGGACGTAATTAGAAACAGATCGTAATTATTACATAACTGATGAGAATATAACGAACGCATGTAAAACTAATGAATCACTGGGATAATCAATGATAATTTGCCAAATTCGTTTCAGTATGAATTTCTAGCCTTCATCAGAGCTAAGAACGAAAACAAGATAGCAACCAGTGAATAAAGGATATATAAAATGATTTTACTAAATAATTGTAAAGAATGATAAAAATAAAGCAATAAAAGAAGTGGAAGATAAAACGTATATGTAGGTAATTGAATAAGTAAAATAACATTATTAATGAAATAAAAATAAGAAGTTTTATAATGCAAAGACACAACAAAATATGAATAAATTAAGTTCAGCGGCAAGATTCTGATTTAAAAAGAACGTTAAAAGAGATGAGAAAACTACTGGAAGATGCAGAATACGTTACAAGTTACATGGAAGGGTAAAAATATGAATTTAAAAATATTTAAATGTTTAATAAGTTTTTTTTAATCTTGTTTTTGTTATTCACAACTATTTTCTCCTTATATATATATATTCACTATATATGTTATTCACGGTAAACTATCTTCTCATTATTAATTATGCTTGATTTTGTTATTGCTTACTAAATATCTATTATGTGTATATAGTAACCACATGTATATTTGTGCAGGATATTTTGATAATGAATCATTCCTACTTGCTAGTTCCCAAAAGTGTAACGTCTCCAATAAAATATATAAGCTATTTCACTGTGGCTACTTCCTTCGTTTCGTTTAGAGACATTTATTCATAATGAATGCGTCATATCGGAAAGCCTGAATCTTTTAATCAAGTTATATTTTCTTGTTATGTGCGCATTTATCAATTCCATGCTACAGGAAGTATTCTTCTTACATCCATTACAAAGTAACGCTTATCGGTCCATAAGTTACAACATTGCGTGAGCCGAGACAGCTATAATTAAAAGAAGTGAAAAAGTTAAAGGAGTAATAACGAAGTTTGGACACGGCCTGTACTTTATTTATTTCTACAGAAGTAATATCCGGAGGAATGTCGACAAAGAAGAAAACTACAAGAAGTGGAAGACCGCGATAATGTTTGGCCTATAAACTAGAACTTAGGCTCCCACTAACTGCCCCTACAGCTCTTTATAGCCCTGCTAATGAGCCGGGCTCTGTGTCATATCTCCCGCCAACTTTTACTAACCAAGTGCTTTTGCTAAGCAGCTTCTGCTACTTTAGTAGTCGCTATTATACAACCCGCTTAGTTAGGTGCTTCAATATTTAGTACTGGCAGCTAGCTTGAACCCAACACTATTTTCTATGTTCATGATCATTTTGTCACATTTTCCTGTTATTATTAAGATGGCAAATATAGTAATGGGATACATTTAGGAATACAATACAATAAGATAAATTGTTTATTATTGTATTACCCACATTAATTTGGCAATTATTTAAAATGTGGAATACTTGTAGGAATGGAATGTATACCTTGGTGACATGACAATAAAAAATTAATAAAATTCATATTTATTACATTAAAAAAAGTCATTAAAAATACTACTATATAACCGAGCGCTCGTTGTGCGGTACACCAACCTATTGTCTGGATCCTATTCTCTTCCACTAGCTTCTAGTAATCTTATTTGTCTTGTGCAACCGCCCTCTAATTTCTGACTTACTAATGCTATTTGATGATGATTTTGGTTTCTTGTTTATATGTTTTTGTAGATATGCATTAGAAATACAAGAAATAAAGTCATACACACAAATATTAAACCTATAATTATAATCCAATTATCTTCTTGTGCTCCGTTCTTGTTGGAGAAGAACTGTTGCTTGAACAACGGTTAAACAAGACTTTGATGTGGTCAGAATTAATGTTCAACCACCGTGTTTAGAAACCGCTTTATAGAGGCTGCGTGTACCCCAGGAGAATCCCCATTTTTTCAATGTCAATGGTAAGACCCTTTTTCTTTCCTTGATTCCACAGTACAAGAAATGTTCAACCCATGCACATTAACTATGTTAAAACAAATTTCAATATATTGCTTGAAAAATGTCCAGTTGTTCATAAAGTGTTTTTTGAAAGGTATATTATTATAATATCATCATGCCATACAGCCCAGATAATAATATTACATGATTAAGGCATTCGTTTAGATGAAATATTAGTTCTATTACACCTACAACGTAACATGATGTCCTGTAATACGTAAATAAGTACATAGATATGGAGTGAAACTTATTATAAATTAATACATTTTTTGTAGCATAGTATTTAGTAATAAAGTATTTGCGGATGCCCAAGAAGGGAATGACCTACTACTCCAAAATCTAGGAAGGTCATATGTTTCCCGTTGAAGAGATCTCTCTGGTGAAGAACAATGTAAGAGGTTCGTGCTGAAGTAGTCTTGCTGGCTAATGGAGACTCAATTCGTATTGAGGTTAGCTTGACTTAAATGCACAATTATGTACTTCCCAAAAATGATTCAAAATAATTGCACATCCCATTATAGTTAAAATATTCTTGCGCACTGCCTTAAAATATATATTTTTTCTTTGGTTTGTAGATTAAGTATATAATTTTCTTTAGGTTCTATTAGACTTATGAATATATTTAAAACTCATGTAATTATTTGTATCCACCATATTTCTGAACTACATAAAAGAAAATATACTTACATAATATACTATAGATATTATTAGGTTTCCTACAATTTTAACTTTTAATTTTTTCACAAAAAGACAAATAAAAGTTAATGGTTAGGAATTTTTGTTTTTTTATATCAACAATGTATTTACTTATTTTATAACTACAGTATGTATAACTCATTTAAATATTTATACTGTATGAATGATTGTAAAACCATATGACAAACTAGAATTCTAACCCATTTAAATTGAAACTGAATGTGAACTACACCCCTATAACCAATAACAATCTGCCAATCAGTCAGTTTAATATAAAAAAAAATAAATATAATTTTGAATATTTAAATAAAATTTGCTTGTATCCAAATAGTTTGATTTAGTGACATAAAGCCGGAAGATTGGTCTCGATCGCATACATTAAAATTCTATAAGATCTATTAAAACATAATAAAAAATCCTTGTACAGTAAAAAGTCAGTTATCCGAACTGGCTTCCCAAAAAAGAAACGAAGAGGGTTCCACATTGCATTACTCCAACTTGCAAGTATTTTTTCTAAAATTGCATTTCCTAAAACTATGATACTCATACTATTACTAATTAATATTTTTAATGTGGTTTTCATAGGATGGGTCCGTCACTCCCACGCCTATTTTTCTGAGTGCCTGGGGGGAGATTATGAGTGAGTATTGCGTAATTTTATGCTTGAAAAAAACCCGGATAGGGTTGGGCTAGAACTAGCAATCTACGGATTAACAGATAGGTGCGTTACCACGCTGCTACCGTCACCCCACTAATTAATACTAATACATATTAATACGAGTACATGTGTACTACATTGTAATATACTTTTTATTTGGCATACAAATGTGGTTGTGATTGTTTGGGATTTTCATTTTTTTAAGTAAATTTTGATTATCTGAATCATAACCGACGACAATAGTTTTGACAATCGAAAGTCTACTACATTTTCTCTCAGTATTTGTTAATTTATGATTATTTTAAGATTTATTTATTTTATATACTTTAATACTTTTTAATATATATTTATTACTGTTTTTATCTGTTAATTACTTTTTTATGTATATTTATCCCTGTTTTTATCAATTATTTTATCTATTATATTTTATTTATTTACTTTTTAATATTTGGATGTATGTGTATAGTTATATCCTTGTAAATAATTGTTGAGGTTTATTTCTTTTTTTTTTTTTTTTTAGATTTTATCTGAATAGTACTGATGTGGAAAAATAAGATAGATTTTAATATTTATTTATTGCTATTTTATTTACTAATTATATTTTAATTTTATTCTATGTCTGTTGAAGAGGTATAAAGAAAAAAATGTATTGGGTTTAGAGAAAAAATATAATTAGATATCTGGATAAATAATAGGAAAAAAAAGATATAAAGAGAAAAAACGATAAAATAAAAGATTAAAAAAAAATAAAATGTAGAAATAAAAAACAAAAATGATAAAATAAATAAAAATGGTGATTTGAATTGGTTTGTATGAAATTCATGATTCGGCTTAATACGGGTCCTAGAAATCTTATCACCAAGGGTCTTGAGGTCTATTTTTACTTTTGAATGGGACATGATAAAAACGTTGTATAAAATGAAAATAATCATTGTTTGCTCTACAATTAATATAGAAAAAAATTTAACATATTCCAGTTACCAAAGTTAAAATAAGAATATTTGTGGAATTTATCCACATTAAGAATCTTATCTGAATTTTATCAAAAATGGTTCAGCTGTTAACTGTAATCCTCTTTTTATCTCTTATCAATCATTTCCACGCTATTAGAAATAATTTTTTTTGACAATGCGTACTTCTTATAGTGTGCACAATTCTTGCCTATTAATGCTTCCATTTCAAACATATTTTATTTTGCATCAACGTTTCGGTGCTCTTGGCCCATATTCAAGATTAACAATTATATCAGAATTTACTTTGTCCTTTTAATTTTTAACTATAAGTTTATATCTCGTCCTAAATTAAAATATCTTACAATGAGCACTTCTTAAAGGATTTTATTATCCTACTGGAGCTACTTAAATTCAGTGTTATGGATAAAATATTTTTTTAAAAATTACTAATTTTTAATCCTAAATATAGGGAAACGTTGATGAAAAAATATGTATGAAATAAAGTCATTAGTAAGAAGGACTTATCAGAAAAATACCTAATATAAAAATATTCGTTATTCGTAGTCAAATATTGCTTGGGCCTAAATACAAACTGTTGCTGTTAATAGCATTGTTCCAATCTCTATCAAATATTAGACAATATTACGTCGGAGAGAGCCGAGAGACTCAAGCTGTGATGCAGACCTCATTACAACCACAACTTAATAACAAACTTAGTTGATCGCAATGGACCTTAAGATGTAATATCCTGTTAATTTATTAACTCCGGTTTGATGCTCCGATGTAGGTTATAGATCTATAGCAAGGGATTACAGTTCATTGTTGCCTTTAGAATAATAATTTATTTTGCTTATTCCTAATTTATTCTTGTTATCTTTCGATTTATGTCTTAATAAATTAGTGTTTTCTATTTATTTATATTCAAGCCATTATTGTATTGATTATTATCAGTATACAACATATTAAATTACATATAATACAAAATGTTAATAATGTTTATTCTAAGTACTGTTTAATGATAGTAAAATAAAACTACTCCTAATATAATAATTTATATTTATTATAAGTAGATGGACTGAATAATGGACAGTTTATCCGTAGCGTCGTTCAAAAGATTTTTATAAAGGAAGTTTAGCGGTGCCTTTCCTTGAAAATAAAATAATAATATGTTTCCAGATGAAATTTTATAGAATATATATTTTTTTTTGTAGTTCTTACTTTCTTAGAGAACGATATTAATTTCATATATATGTTTTTTATTTTCTTTTATTTACTAT
>NW_027109725.1:114956-115816 GCF_000696795.3 Halyomorpha halys
TTATTATATAATATTTATATTAATATGATATAATCAAAAATCAAATAAAGCAAGTTAGTTTTATATTAAATAATTGTTAGTCTGATGATTTTTTTCTTTTAATATATGTACTTAATATACTCAGTTGTATTAACAAAAAAGCAGTGGAATAGATTATGGTCTCATACATATCAATTAAAAATTGAAAAAAGCCATTTATGATGCTTGGAGTTAATATCGTAAATCGAATATCGTACCTCTATGAGTGAGGCGCTGCGTTACTAACATCCTGGCTCAGGTTCGATTGAGGCAGTGATAGATAATTGTTTTCTGTCATTTTACTTAAAATGTATTAATCTCTAGGCGTCTGAAAAGGAGGTGGGCACGAGATCTTCTTCTTTAGTAACGTAATTTGAGTTCTATCAATGGGTAGGTTCTCCACATGTTTGTATCATGTTATTTTATATCCAATAGCAATTTTACTTGTTGTATATAGTTTTATACAGTTGTAAATAACAATAAATAAAATTTTAAAAATATTCTCAATAAAGTGGATACCCTTTAAATTTGAAAGATTCACGCCATTTTTAAAAGGACATTTATGTTTATTATGTATACATATACTTATTATTGTATTATGTATTGTTTTTGTTTGAAATAATAAAATTAACAGAAGGGTGGGCACTCTTAGTTTGGAAAAACACTCTGGTGGTGGGCGTGATCTTGAACATAAATCATTTACATGTAACTTATCTTTACTGATTTTTTAGCAATACTTCCTCACTCTTGTAGTGTCACTGTCATTTTCTAGAGAATACATTCATAAAATAATATTCCTTAAATTATATTTATGGAATACAGATGGAATTATTTATATAACA
>NW_027109725.1:115866-116481 GCF_000696795.3 Halyomorpha halys
GCATACTTATCAATCCGTAATCGAACATATATAAATTACACATACATGGTATAATCAGAAAAAAAGAGATGCAATAATAAGATATAATAAACAATGTGGGCTGAGCCCCACAATTTGGTGCCCCTATAATCCCCGGTCCATAGGCAGTTCTGGTCCAGATATTAAATAAATATATTCCTTCTAGACCTTTCTTTATTCTCACCTTTCTTCCTTAATTTCCGGGGTTGTTTAATTTGTAAAAGTTTTGTTTTTATTTCTCTCATATCTACTTTTTTATTTTTGCGTGTTATGTCTCCTGTTCATTTTAAATCTAATAGTTGTATTACAATAATACTTATTATTGTACATCTTATTTTTATTTATTTCTGTTCATTATTTTATAATTTTTTTCACTTATATTTACATTACAATTTTAACCCAATCTTAGTTTATTTTTGTGCATCTTATTATCCTACATTTTAAAAGTATTTTTAGTTGTTTTGAACCATTTTTAGCCATCATGAAGCCCTGCAAAGTGGGGAAGGACGTCGGAAAATAAATAGTTGTTAACTATTTTTGTTTCTGTTTGACTTCACGTACAACTTCTCATTTTGCAAAATACGATCAATCATTTAT
>NW_027109725.1:117706-137147 GCF_000696795.3 Halyomorpha halys
AATAGAAATAAAACATTTTTTTTTATATAATAAAACATAATAAATTTTTAAATACTTCTATATTCTAAGCTACAATGTTAATTTATTTTGAAAATGGTATTGAATTTAGGTTTCAGAATGATTTTAAGTAAAGTCAAAATGATTTAAAATGCATTAGAAACTTTATCAGCACGTGACTAATTAAAGAGAGTTTATTAATGAAAGCCTCTTGATTGCATAATTAATGGGGAAGAGTAGATTTAAAAAAAAGAAGATTCATCAATTTAATTTCCGACCTTAAACTTTATTTGATTGAAACAATATAACTTGTACCTTCTAATTTTTCTTTCGAATACATAGGTACGTAATACTATATTTTAGAATCTTTTGACTTTTTAATACAAATCTTGCAATCGAGTTATGTTGTAAATATTTTCTAATTTTCTTGTGATTCCATGGTATATAAAGTTGTTAAAAAAACTCATAACTATACTTACTAATTAAATCCAGTCATGCACACATGAGTATATTTCATAAAAATATGTGAAGTCCTTAGTCTATGTGAGTTTTAAGGTTGCATTTAGCATCTTGAACTGGGTTTTCCTTCGAACCATATTGGAAATCATCTATCAATCATTTCATACATTACATTTTGATATATTCTGCTATTTTTGAAAATAATACAAATATAAATACAATTTATTTATTAAATAACTTAATGGATTCTTTGGGAATTGTCTTGTATGTATTGAAAGAGTAATGGAAATTAAACATCATTAAAATATTGTTTGTTACTTATGCTTATATTTAATTGACTCAGACCAAGGTACTGATGTATTTTTATTTTTTATTTTATTTTATTTTATTTTTTTTATACAAAACTTGACCAGTTTGTAGTATGAGCATTTTAATACTTCAATTTATTAAATATTGTAGTAACTAGAATTATGCATTTTAAAGTGTTGTATACACATTAATTTAGATTAGCCTTTGGTCTATACATATAAATTTATTTACATATTAGTGTGCTATTTTGTTAATGATTATACTAAATAAAATATTATATTAATAGTGTTTATTTTACTCGAGTTTTAGGTGAACCTAATATGGTATCCTTAGATAAGATTATGCTAAATTTAAAAATAAAATAAATTTTTAATGTATCATCATATCTTCTCTGTTTATTAAAAATTAAAATTCATAAAAATTAAATAACTAATTTTTATAATTCATAAAAAAAATTTCGGTTGTCAATATTAATATTGATTTCAATATTAAGCTATAGCTTATTTTTAACAATTATGTTTTTAATAATAAAAATTAAATTCCATTAGTTTTTTTACCTAGTTGCGATATAGTTATTTCCTTTCCAAAGATGAATCAGAGAAAGGTATTTGTCATGTTTTCTCAAACCCCGGGTAGAAAATATGACCCTCCATTTCCCAAAACAGGGTTGGATCCATGAAATATTCCTAGGAGGGCCTCGGGCTACTGATATTGCGGGTGGTGCACGATGTATATAAATGCCACCATCGCCACGGGACTAAGGGGGACATTTCGATAAGCCAAAAATCTAGGGACAATTTGGTGGGCTGAGCCCCACAATTTGGTGCCCCTATAATCCCCGGTCCATAGGCAGTTCTGGTCCAGATATTAAGTCCTTCGATAGCGGTGCCATGTCTATGATTATTTGTTGTGGGTCTTATGGATCTCTCAGTTGTGTCTTTTTCTTCAGTCGTTTCTAAGCTTTAACCGGCTGAGCCAAGTATTTCTCAGGTGTTGGCACGATATAGAAAAATCATGTTTGATAGAAAAATAGAATCGGAAAAAGAGAACTGTTTTAAAACCGAAAATCAACAAATCTTATCATTTCTGCTTCAGCATAACCAGGTATAGACTTTCCCACAATTAAAAAAAAGAAAGAAAATTTCTAAGTATCTTTTCACCTCCTCTAACCGATTTCTCTAATGGTTACGGCACAATCCAGTTCCTGACTCCTAAGACATTATTATCGCTTTTTTTTAATGATTAAGTAGTTGTGATTACAATCAGCCGGGCTTAAGGACAAGAAGTAATTTTAATTAAATGTGTTAGCGAATATGTTGAGGAGCATTTGAATTCGTAAAATAGGATTGGATAAAAATATTATTAAAGTTAATTAAATTACAATAAAGCAAGAAATAAAATGAAAATATAGCTGAACTTGTATTTTGTAGGTAATTAGGAAGACTGAACTAATTGTAAAGTAAATTGAATGCAGATACAAATAAATGCATTTTAAATAAAATTCTTTCTTCTAGCTTGTAAATCATTTTGTTGTGACTTTCCATAAATGAATTATGAAAATTTAAGTTTATAATAAAAAGACCCGTGGAAAATCGAAGCCTGACTAATTAACATAAAATAATTACTTGGAAAATTGAGATAGATGGTGTAAAATCTGTCACACGTGAAAATGCTATCAATATGACTTTGGAGAAAGGGAAATTATTGTTTCTCGAATAAAATTAGAGGCTTACTAGTACAGAATGAGGAAAAGTTCGTAACTGCGATTTTTTAATCTTTTTCTGACTTAAAAACTTATAGGAAAATTATTGGAAGTTGACCTAAAAACCGAACCTACCAGTGCGATCCTGTCACTACCAACCTGTAAGAGAATCAAATGAATCCATGTTTTATTATAGAGTATAAAGTGATATAATCAGGCGTAATTAATACTTAAACTGGAACAATACAGTAATACATAATCATCATTATGTAACAGATGGTCTTAGGGCTTTTGCATTGCAGTTTATATACTCGTATATATAAATTAACACAATTAGCTTATAGTATAAAAAGAGGGCCCAGGGTATAAAATTTGTTAAGTTTTTACATCTTCCTCTTACAACGTTTCGGCGAACTATTCGTACGTTTATTTATTTACTTTACTTTTTTTTTTTTAAGGCACCAACCACTTTGATTTCCGAAAGCAAAGGCTATACTTGTCATGTAAAACTTTTGGGCTGTACCCTTGTACGAGGGCAAGGGTTGGGATTCATGGCTACGATTATATTGAAATGTGAAACTATTGCAACGTGGAGACCTGTGGTAAAATTTGATTAAATTTTATGGTAGAGCTTGGAATGATGGAGAAGTTCAAAAAGTTTATCTGTGGTTGTTTGTTATCCTGTAAGATTAGGAAATCGGAATGGAGATAATGATATGGTATGGCATGGTAATGATATCGGAATCCGCTGGTATATCATATTAAGATTTTAGGAAGTTATGTTCGGCATTAAGTCAAATTGTTGTTCCGAAATTTTGGCATACAGGTGGAAAACCGCGGGCCACTAGATAACCGTGGGTAAGGCGCGTATAACCTCTCTGCGCACATTCTAGCTGATAATATCCAAATTGAGACGTCACTTTTGATTTTCCTTAATTTGTTAAAGGAAACATTTTCACACGTTTTTTCGAAATTCCAACTTAATCCTCAGTTTAATGAAATCACCAACAGGCCCTCCGTAAGGAATTCCTTCAGAAATCCCCATCTTTGCTGCCCTATCGGCCTGTTTGTTAACCGCTATTCCGTAGTGTTCAGGAACAAGGCTAACAAAACTGAAATACCGTTTCTGATGGCGGACTGTAATGACTAATATATGTTTTGGTTTAGTGGGTGTTATTGAAAAAACATTTCTTAAGCTAAGTAGGACAGACAAAGATTCTGTACAGATGTACAGTTTTTGTTTTGTAGGGTGAAAAACATTTAAGCTTTTGTTGATTGCAACCATTTCAGCTGCATAGCTACTACACATCTGCGATAAAGAGAATAGGTACTTGGTGATCATTGCTTACAATCGAGGCCCCAACACCTAAGGAATTCTTGGAGCCGTCAGTATAAATGAAGTCGGCGTCACCTAATTTGTCTTACAGTCTAAGAAACTTATATATTATATATATATATATATATATAGAGGTGTGTTGTTTTTTGGTAGCCTTGAAAGGGAAAGACAAAGTTTAGGGGAGTGAAGTCCTCATGGATAAGATGATAGAATTACAGTCTCTTGCAAAGTAGGAATTTCTATGTTTAAACTGAGCAGTAAAGTGTAAACCCTGACTGTAAATGGTGTTCTCTTTGTTTAGTTAGTTTGTTGCTGGTTTAGATTCTATCTTTTCACAGAACTCACTTATAGAATGTTTAGAACTGAGATGATTTTAACAAAGTAAATGAGATCAAGTTGTTGTCTTCGTAGATCAAGCGGAGGCTCGCCAGCATCGACATTTAGACTATTAATAGGGCTAGAATGGAAAGCACCCGTAGCTATTCTAGTCAAAAGAGTCTCGCATTTTGTACAGATTCGAGTATTTTAAGGGTGGTACCCGATGATGAGTTGTTAGCATTACAACTGTAATCCAACTTTGATCTTACTAGCGTTCTGTATAGGGTCAGCATAGTTGTTCGATCCGCATCCTAGCTGGTGTTACCGACCATTTTAAAAGATTAAGGAAGCGTAGGCAACTTTATTTTAATTGCTTGATATGCGGGATCCAACTGAGCGTTCTATCGAAAATCAATACGAGGTACTTAACAGCGAGAGTAACCGGTATATTGTTATTGGGTAGTGATGGGTGTTTTATACTAAAGAGAATACCAACTGTTTTATTTACTGAAATTTTAAAGCGGTGACAGGATACACTTATATTGTTTAGAGCGGTTTAAATATCTTCTTGTATGGATACTACGTTTATTCGCCTCTGTATAAATAAGATCATCATCCACTTAGAGAATTCTTTAATGAGGCAATACAACCACATTCAACACTTTATTAAATCAAATACAGAAAAGTATCGCGCTTAAAACACAACCCTGATGCACTCCATTTTCCTATTCGATTGAACGTTACCAATTCCGACTCTAAAGCTGATAAGTAAAAAAATATTTATAAAGGCAAGAATATTAATCCCGATACTAACTAGAGTTTCAATTATAAACCTTCTCTAGGTCCTATTAAAAGCATTTTCAATATTAAAAAATACTGCTGATATTTTTCTCTTATTATTAATATAATTCTCTTATTATTATTACTTAACCTTAACTTATCTGGCCACGTCATGATACGGGCGATGTATTTTTTAAGTACTTGAACCTCCACGGTCTGTCGTGCCAATGTTTAATTAATTAATTAACTTATCTAGTGAAGAAATAAAAGAACATGACTAATTTTATATGTATTTAGGTTTAAAGTATTTATTTATTCCTACTAGGGGAGGGAAGACGGTTTATCTTTCATGATACTGTCTACTGATAATAGTACAAGAGTCCGACACATAAAATCCAGACCATAAAGCTCTCTTTTACAAGAAATTTAAAAAACTAGTTTTTACCAAACATAAAACTGTTCTAAAAAGCAGTAACCACTAGGGAGAGAAATACTTTATTTATCTATGCTGCCTAAATACCATACATTTGGTTGCTATCTCACACAGCATACTTATCAATCCGTAATCGAACATATATAAATTACACATACATGGTATAATCAGAAAAAAAGAGATGCAATAATAAGATATAATAAACAATTTTTTTCCCCCTACAGTTTCCTTTTACAATAAATTTCGGTCTGTATAACAAATACAAATGTTTCAATTCATTCCTATTTTTCTTTCTCATTTCTGCTCCTCCAATTTCACCCTAAATAATAAAAGGTTTTATTTTTGTTTTTCCTTTTTTTATAAATGCTCTTATACAAACTTATAGAAAAATCTGTTCAAATTCATGAAAGAACTTCAGTTTATAGTAACGTTTGGAAAAGCCTTTTGAGCTAGCCTTGATTTAAAAAAAAAAAAAAAAACTTAGCCTTTTCAACTTTTCCTCCATTAATTCTCCTGCTTTCTCCACCATGCATCAGCATATCTCGAAATAAGAAAACACCTTGCCACTTTTCCGCCATTTAAGCGTCCAATAGTATGCGGAAATGGAATTCTAGAATGATGTAATAAATGAATGTCCTATTAAGTCGTCAGGAGAGGGATTTTTAATTTGTGTGAAATATGTAAACTAAAGCTTCCTGAGGACACAGAGAAAACTGACCATACCGTACCATAAAGTCAAATACATAGAGGAGATAAACGCACCACACGTTGTTTATTTACTTAAAACATCATTCTAATTACACAATACTGTGAATATTAATTAAGTTCAGCTGCAAATAGCAACCTAATCCAAGCGAATTGAGTTTAATGTAAAATAATAAGGTATTTCACTAAATCTCATTGCAATACTGAAATCATAGACAACCTTGAACAAACTAAACCAGTTATAATCTAGCTTACTGTACATTTTATATCATAATCCACGGGCAATGGACTGGATCAAAGTTTCGGCACTTGATAAATTAAAAGAGAAAAACATAGATCATTTATTGTTGCACAACATTGATTTTTAGAAGTCAATAAGAACCCAAAAAAATAAATATTTCAATTTTTGACTGAAAAATTCAATTCATAGCTTCTGACAACTAGGAATCACAATTTAAGGACTTCATAAATCGAACGAGGTATGTAAAAAGGCTATTTAAAATATTAACCTGGAGATATTTTACCTATTGACAAGATGTCACATAGCCCCCTCGTTTACTTATTTTTAAAGAAAGAACGATTGGAAATTTATAACCGGCTTAGGAAGGGATAATGCTTGAAGCTTCAGTTAGATGAATCTCGTGATCAGCTAGAAAGCCTTAGAAAAATCTAGTAGGATCAGGATCATTAATGAGTCAATAGCAGTAGATCCTGGGTAATATTTAAGATCGTCGGGTGGATCACTTCCTGGTTGCAAAATCCAGATTAAGGGTTGAGAAAGTTTCTCACTCAATGAGACTGGAGAGATGGGACTAGATGAGGTGCTTTACAGGGATAAGACTGTAATTACATGAAATGGAAATGCTGGAGGTCCTTATTACGAGTCGGAACAGTAGATGTCTTCAAGAAGGCACCTGAATAATCTAGAAATAATTAAAGCTAATGAAATCTTACTACAGACTGCATTATAATTTTGTTTGTTCTTTTGTGTATGCAAATCAGATGTTGATTTATTCTTTTCTAAGGTATTTTTTGTCATCAAGTCTAAATCTTTTGCTTGAATCATTTATTAATCAATATTACTTGACATTATCTCACATCAAATCCAACATTAAAGCCCTGTTGTGCTATTTCAATGAGAAAAAAAATTTAGTTGGTGGTCTCAAAGACCACTTAACTAATCACAACAAAAAAATGCATCCTTCCGGCCCGAACCCGCTCTACTAAAACCCCCAGGGAATAACGGTCCTATATATATATTTTAAATATTTGCTTAAAACTGGAAGAGGAGACTTAAATTAGTTAATACTACTACACTCCCTAGGGGTATTAGTGGGGTAGTCCGAGCAGAAGGATTATCTTTTTTGTGTGTTATAATCTACTCTTGTGAGATATATAAATATACAATGTAAATTTGTTATCTCAGTAAGTTAAAATTGCCAAAACTTTTAGCCGATTTCAGAGCATAACTTAAATAAAAGGACCATCGGTAATTGCGTCGTAATTTATTAACCATTGTAAATTATTATTGCTTTAAATCATACTTTCTCATCACCGTTCCTTTCTCACTGACAGATTATTCTAAGTAATCCACAATGGTTCATCTTCTCTCATTCCTCTAGATAGTATCTTCGTTTCTATCCTCTACACAGTCAATACAGCCGACATCCTAATCAATCCTACCACTATCCACACTCCTTATGGCGACAACATATGTGTGCTTGCAGTTAATAATATCCTTTTCTTGCATCCAAAACTCTCTAATACTTTATCACAACCCTCGAAGAACAGTTCCGAAATTGACTCTGGTCTTTACTCTGGTATAGGTATACTCGGATGACCTACTATATGCTTTTATAATACTGCTCTTACCCCTGTAGAACAGATCTGCTACTACTTCCGCACAAACGACTAACTTGAAATCCTCACAGAAGACTGAAATGACAGAAAACTGCACGCCGATTTCGACTATTACAGCACTTACTAGACAAAAGACTTAACATGACAATAATAAGACCTGTCTGGACATACGGAGTTGAGCTTTGGGGCTCCACTAAACCTTTGAATTCTACTCGTATCCAATCCTTACAATCCAAAATCCTTAGTAAAATTGCTCAATGCTCTTTACTTTGTCGCAAATAACATCATCCATAAAGACCTTCATGTTTCTTATCACAGATCTAGCCCGAACCAGATATCTATCCTTCCATTATAAATTCTCTAACCACTTAAACCCATAAATTAATAACCTTTATTCATTCCTGGCAATCCTCCGAGGTGCCTGAAAAGAAGATGGCCTCGAGATCTTATATCGTAAAAATATTTTTAGAGTGCTAGCCATGGGTTGTTTTTCTACCAGCCTGTTCCTGTAGTAAGATCGTAATTTACTTCAAATTTACTTGTTTTATTTTATGTACAGTTGGAAATGTCGTGTAAATAAAAAAATAAAAGGTTTTCCTGATGTGGAAATAATGGACATAAACTTTGTTTCTGCCAAGAAAAGAACTGTTTAAAAAAAAAAATAAGGAAGCCACAATACAATCATAGAAAATCAGGCGGTCTCTGTTTTAATTATTTATTAAATGTTTAAATAGTTTGTATTTATCAGTTGTTTTATATTGCTATTAACTGGATCTTTTTATTTATTTCAATTCTTTTTGTTTATTGACTTACCGAGTTTGATCAAAATCTTTAGCCCTAAAAGAATTCAGAAGTGATTTTAAAAGAAGAAGAAGTGATTTTCTGCAGTGGCACTTGGTCGATGTCAACAAAAAAGATGTTGAGGCATCCTAGGCATACACATACCCTATATTTGAAGTTACTGTTTCTTTTTTGAGTTGAGGCTGTTCGCACGCAGATAATAACAATATTGAAAGCCTTGGTTATGAAGGGGGAAAAATTAATGATTCTTTTAAATAGATTTGATGTATCTGTTAGAGAAAGGATAGGCATTCTGTAATATCTAATTTTACTCTTATCGAAGATGAGAAACCATTCAGATTTGTGGAAAGTTGGTCCGTGACAAAACACAATCCTTTAAGAAAGTACGTGACCGAGGCCCTATTAGGTGAAGTAAACTAAAGTGCTTTTTATAGCGACTACCATCAAAGGCACTCTCTTAGCTTTTTATAATTTACAAAGCAGCTCTTAGTCTGCCCTGGCCTTTATTTAAACTTTACGTATTGATTATATTATGCAAGTGTGCGTGCGCTCGCAAGCGTGTGTGAATATTTGTTCAATATTATTTAAATTGTCTATCAGAGTAATTAATTAAATTGAAATTAGTTGTCTGACAATGTAAACATTGAATCAGCTAATTTGAAAATTGCAATGGTTTGACCTTTTTTTCTTTTTGATTAATTTATTTCTTTTAAAAAGTATAATAACTAATTAGTCATTTTAAAACAAAAATACCATGTTTAATTAAAAATATTCTATATGAAAAAAATCATTGAAATGCATCATAAATAAATATTTTATCAAAATATAATTACAATTATGATTTCGTATTTATAAAAAATAACATGTGTTGTATAAAAAAGTAAGTTTTAAGTCGGCTCAATCTTCACTGCAGGTGTAATTCTTTTGTATTCAAACACAACATTTTATCGAAACAATACTTATTTCTTTGTTCATAAAGTATTGATTGTGATAAGTTTTTAATTTTAGCAAATCTTTGAATAAATTGTGTTACAAAAATTTTCGCAGTTTGAAGTGAATTCAATTCCAGATTTCCCGATTGTTGATTTAGGAATTTGTTGGAATTTTCAAATTTTGGACAGTTGTGAAGGATGATTCCTTGCTGTCCCCGTGTTGTCAACTTCAAGACTACAGTATTTAATATAAAACAAAGTTCCTAACAATTACTGTACCATTTCTAAGAAAATATATAGGGAGTTTTTTTTTTTTAGGAATTTTTCTAGAAAAAGGCTTGATTAGTTTAAAAAAATTTATATCCACTGTCAGTAAATATTGATTTTCTTTCCTTTTTTATTTTGGTGTTAATTGACGAGGAACAGTTCTAAATTTTTAAATTATTTGTTTTAATTAAGTCAATAAGTATTTTAACAGAATGAAATGTTAATGAGTTAAAAATCAAATAAAAATATATAAATAGATATTTATATAAAGTTATTGACGCCATATTTCAAAATGCATACGAATTATATCGCTCGATTATAATTTTTTTTTTTGGGCATACGATGTATTAATTAAAGGGCTTGAGTAAAGAATATGAAAAGCCACATGAAATGAAGTATTAAAAGTTTTGTAAAATTCTACAAGTTTTATTTACTTCGTATATAGTTGGCTTATAAGAAGAATATATTGCATGTTGTAGCTAAGTTTAAGAACATGAACTATTAAAAATGCGTCGGTTTAATTTTAAGTGATATAGGAAACAAGTAGATCATTATATTTCACTTATGTGTAGTTCAAAATACTTTACTAGAACAAAAGTAAAATTACATATACTTTTTTATTGTATTTATGATTTTCAAATTTTAGCAACCACTTTTTGAACCAAAGACTTACCCTCTGGAGTTAAGATATGTATCGGGTATAAAATTTATTATTTGCTATTTCTTTTAGTGTCTCCAAACCCTTTCTTGCCTCAATTAAAGTGCTTAAGGCAAGAATATGACACGAAATTGAATGAAAATCGTGAAATAAAGAAGAGCACCGTAGCTATATAAAGAAACAAAGGAGCATTTTTCATGAATTTTTAACTGTTCAAGCATTTTGGCTTGTCAACATCCCTTTCAAGCCATCCAGGGCCCTGTTTCATAATGAAAGCTAATGGTATTAGTTCATACATGTGTAGAAACTAGTGTGGTAATAATACTAATACTTATTTTATATTACAGGAATTAAAAAATACTAAAGTACAAGTTACTATTGTACAAGTCTGTGTAATTGAATTAAGATAAATCAATACTAGTAGTATTAGTTTGTACTTTATTATGAAACAGGGCCCAGATAGTATAGTCTAGGTACTAACAGTACCTAGCGTTAAGCGTAACGGGCTATGTTAACTACTCTAATATATTTGATTCTAAAATTTTATTTAACATTATTTTAGACACAATAATTCCAGAAATATTTTCTTAAAATTCTCATTGCTCCTTACTTTGTCAAAAGTATGTATGTATAAATATATATGTAACCGATCTAGCCCGAACTAGATCTCAATCCTTCCATGCTAGAATCTTTAATTATCTAATCCCATTAATTACTCACCATGCTTCCTCATATATTTCTTATAATGTTCCGAGGGGCCTGAAAAGAAGATGGCTTTGAGACCTTCTCTTGTATCTTGCAATTGTAATACTAATATAACATTTACTAGATGTATTTTTAAGTAATACAGTTATAACTATCAATAAATAAGTAGAAATTTTTTTTAAATTTAAGATAGAATTTTATCTTAATTAAACGTAAAAGAAATAATAATACATTGCTTGAAATCTAAACTCTGGAGTTGTCTTCTTTTAGCAAGAATGGTTAGGTGTTGATCCAAAAAGCCGGGACACTTCGCCCTCTATGAATTTATCGATCTAATTTTCGCGAATGTGAGAGAGAAATCGATGATAGCGTTATTCCGAGTGGTGCTAGAGGTGGACAAACAGAAGTTGCTTGGTTGGTAAATATCATTAAGCAGCTAATAGTCATCTGGTGTGTTTGTTCTGCGGCTATTTAAGTTGCAATCTCTCCCAATCTACTGGTTACAATACTCTGTTTTCTAGGCTCTGTAGATACATGATTAGAGACCATTAAACTTTTAGCTAAAGTTTTAATTTTATATTACTGATTTAATATATTCATTGATTGATTGTTTGAGAGTGGTTTATATCAATAATAACACCAACTTCAATGATTCAATATAAGTTAATTTATTTACATTTTAACTAACTTTTTTAAAAATTTGTTGCTTATAATTTAGCTATTTTTAATATTAATCAAATTGTAAATTAATTAAGCTCACTAAGCATGAGATAATAGAGTTTTAATCTGTTGATGGTAAATTTTATAGTTAGGATTATTAATATGTGGTTAATAAAAATTTGCCAATGAATTTATGTTGACTGAGATATAGCTCATCAGTTCAAAAACCAACCCTCAGGTCTCAGACTAAATCCTTAAATGCAATTAATAATAGAAACAATAATTGATTATTTCTATTTTTATTCCTTAAATTCTTGATTTGAAACGTTTTAGAATTTTGTATATTACTAAGCAATTGGTAATTAATTGAATTAGTTATTTATTATATCAATAAATAATAAAAAATAAAATCTTTGGTTTATTCTCATATACAAACTTTAACTAAAAAATTTAGTTTATACAAATTAAATCAATTTTTTGAAAATTTGAATCTTCCATTGTTTAATAGGAGTTAGTAAATCACCATTTCAATAAAAATTTAACTTATCTACATGAGATGCTCCCATAATAATTTTTAAATAATACAACGCCTTTTGATTGAAAACACTTCACTTACTTTTTCAAGACCAAGGGTTTGTAATTTTATTAATTGATACATCTTAGTAATTATTTTAAACTAACGGAAATTACTGGAATATTGATTTGAAATATTTAAACAGTATCTTAATGTGGCATCAATTTTTTATTTTTTTTATTTTTCCTCTACCCAATTTAATGAGCGATTATAAAATTATCAGGATTTATCACCTTAGTTGTCCTCTTTCTCGCATTGAACATTTGTTGTTTTTTTTACTGATTGAAGAGGACAGAACGACTTGGCGTGTCACAACTGCCGGAGCATGGAGAGGTTGGTGGCTGAATGTTTGATGATGAGAGAGGGGACAGGAGGAGGTGGAGCTCATGACTATTTAAAAATCACTCGGCGATCCGTCTCCAACCGCTGGGTAATCCGCCCAGCATCGACTCCTGGTCCATCAGTAGGGATTTAGGGTCCGGGCTGGCTAAGTAGGGCCCATGGATTATTTAAAGAGTCTACGCCTGCCAGGATGTCGGAAGCTGATGTAATAAATCTGAATACATATTGTATTTTTCGAAATACATTGTCAGATAGTACTGACAGATTTTTTATTATTTATTTATATAGTTGCTGACCAAACTGTTAGTAAAAATTTTTAATATTTTAATATATACTAATTTATTTATTTATTGATATTTAAAGAGTGGTTTGTATTAATAATAACACCCAACTTCAATGATCCAATTTACTCTCAACACTTTATTTTAAGGTCTCCAAAGTTTCGGCCATTTTCAAGGAGGCAACCTCAATCATTGTCTAGGTTATTTCAGAATTCATTTAAAATGTCTTTCTTCTTCAATTTATAATTATAATTCATTTATTTATTTATGATCAGAAAGTAGTAAAACTTTTATTAAACAAGATTGCTTTATATATGGTATAAAGTGATAATTGATTTTTATTATTAATATTTTCCATTTTTATTATAAATTATAATTATATTGTTCCAATATAATTATAGGCATAGAAGATTCCATGATCAAAACAATGAGTTGTCAAAGTAAATAGCAATCACCAAATTTTTAGATATTAGTACAGAATCTTTTCTGTAGATACTTAGAATAGGAAGGTATGGTATATTGAGTATTGATTCGAATTTTAGAAGGAAATACACAGTTTACATAATCGAAATAGACATGGCTCGCCAAATGGCCTGTGTGTGAATGTATGAGTGTATGTGTGTGAACACCATTGCCGAAAAAAAGGAAAGTTGTATGAAACTGAAATTACATAATTTAATGTGGGTATGCATCCAACGGATCTCTCCTGATTGTAAGCGTATATTTATGACTTCATTATATTTTGGTATATTGTTGTATTACTGGTAGTAAAAAAAATATTATTCGATATTTCTATCTCTAGAACGCTCATTATATATTTTTATACATATTTATAAAAATAATAAGTGTTTTGGTCAAAAGAACAAATAGGTGATAGGTTAAACACTGTCTATCGCTATGAACAGCCCTGATGAAGCACTGCAAAGTGGGGGCGAAACGTCGGACATAAAATAGTTATAAAACTATTTGTTCTTTTTGACCGGAACCCTGACCATCTTCTTATATTTAAGTTTTACGGTATATAAATTATATATATTTGTATTATATGTATATATATAAAGTGTTTTTTTCACAATTTATCTCCTTTTAAAAATCTCAAAAAAATAGAGATAATTTGAACATTAGAACACCAATCTTCCAAACATTCGTGGACTTATGTTGGGTGGTAAGTGAAAATTGTGTGATATGCGTACGGCAATATGATTTTTTTTTTGTTATTACTATTTAAGTATTCCTGTCTGCATTATCAAAACTGATGACTGAGTTATAATTTTTAAGATTACCTTGATATTAACTATTACCATCCGTTATGTTATTTAATTGGGACTATATAAATAATAAATATATAATTTATTATTGAATTAACTGTGCGTGATTTAGTATGATACAAAGTTATGCAGTTCTGGGCTCTAAAATTTTGATTTGTACGAAATTCTCTAACAACTTGGATCTCTTTTCTTTTATGTCTTATAGTCTTAGGTTGAACACACACCTCTTGCTCATTAGATTTACTTCATACATGCACTTTTCATGATCAAACAATTTGCCAGTCATACCTTCAAAAACCTTTTCGCAGATTGAGAAAATTACCTTGTAATAAACTTGCAAAAAAAAAAAAAAAATGAAATTTCATAAACTACCACTGAACCATTATATAGAAAAATATCATGTAAAATTCTCTCATTTCAACAGTTCAAGAAACGTAAAACCATCATATTGATTGTAACAATGGTATCTAGAAATGCAATTTCCAGAAATAGGGTTTTTGTTCGATAACGTGCTATTTTCAATTACTGCTCCAATTCAATGAATAACAGTTATTTACATATTATATTACCATTTGATGGCAATTGAATTGTTCTCACAAACCAATTATTTCATGATGAAATAGTAATTTGTTTTTGTACTTGGGCAAGAATCAAAAATATTTTGATGATAAAGCATTAAAATGTTCTTTATTTTACTAATTTATCGTCATTTCGATTTTTATCTTTAGTAACGCAGTTTCTTTAGAGACAAATTGTTTATTGTCTGTTCATGGCTGATTTACAATGATAATAATGACTGATGAGACTAGTGTTATTATGTTGTTTTTGTATTGATATAAACTTTCTGTCGCAGGTGGTATTGTGACTATAGGCCTGGGGAAAAGGCGGTACCCACTTAAAATATTTGTCGATGTCTTGGAAGGAGGGGGGGTTGAGGGCCCAGTTTAAAAGTGTGTTAGCTCTCTTGAATATTTCAGCACTGACACATTCCACTAAGTAAAAAAAGGTCGTTGCCCAAGAGGCTGCGGCCTAATCCTTATGCATTGTTAAAACCCATTTCAGTGCTGTGCTCTGCAGAGTGAGCTGTGTCAACGCCCAAGTGCAAAAGCACCGAAGCCGTGCGCTCTACAAGAGATTGTTAACATCCTTAGAGAGGATTCTTTCCACATTACTACCCTACAAGTGGAAGGATATTTTATTACAAAAGGTGTCTACAGCATTGAAAAAAACCGTGAAAGATCTGAGAAATTTCTGTAATGGATTTTTTTCTCCAAATTCACCAGAAAGCTAGAGAATTTCCTCTAATATCTTTCATTATTAAATATCTAATTCAATATTTAATATCTTTAATTTCCTGTTTAGCCAAAAAAACAGAAAATTAGAATAAAAAGTTATTAAATAAAAATAGGTTCTCAGACATATTTTGTTTTCTCCAAATCGTTCAAAATTTCCTAGGCTGTAGTTATGAAAGGCTAGAGATATAATCACTAACAACAGCATTGCATGTTCAGAACCGCGCATTTCTATCACAATTAGATTAACCGAGTAATGGATCTAAAACAAGTCGTACAGTAATAAAATGACTATACAATAGGAAGTTTAGACACAATATTATTCAAGACCTACAGAATTCATTCCTATTCAATAACAAGAATGTTATGGTTATCGTATTTTTTTTTTTGTATTTTATTATCCTCTCTAATGTATACACACTCGGAAAATATCTCATTGTCCTTCCTACTGCAGTCACTAGTCCTTGTAGTAATTTGTAATCGCTACTCGATTGAGTCAGTGTTATAAATAATTATACATGTATCACGATAAATTTCTTCTATAAATTAGTAGTACTATAATACTATAATAGCTAACCGGGATAATAAATGTGCGTTACTAGGATAGCATACATTTTTGGTTGGTAGAAGTCCTAATCTCCTTGGTCTTATAGTTTTCTATCTGCGCCGGTGCTGTATTTTGAAATTTTCCAAGAGGAACTCACCATGTAGAATTTAAAGAATTAATCGAAAATTTCGATCAAAAAATATATAGTTTTTTAAGGTTTTAAGGTGAAAATTAAACTCTCCTTAGAATATTAGCAATATTCTATATTTGTTTGTACAACGTTTCGGGTTTCCACTCTTCAATTACTAATAATATTTTGTGTTTTAATATGATTTCTTGTAGATTTCTCTTATATTCTGCTTCTAGCTTTTTTATATTAAAACATACAAACAAATGTATTGATAATATTGTAAGTTTATTTGTTACCTCAACATCTTAATAAAATGAACAAACAATTTCTTAGGAAATGAAATCCAGTTTAAATTAGGTAAACTTTAAAATAAAATTTACTTTTTTTGTTAAAGGCATAATAATTTTTTTAATTTATTTATTTAATGTGATTTACAACTGTACAAATAATAAATACAATAAGTAAATATGTTGAATGTTTCAGTTACACTTGAAAATGTTGGGAAGGAACCACCCATTGGTGGTACTTCAAGCATTAATTTAAATTCGAAGTTCCCATGGCCATCTTCTTTTCAGACGCCTCGGAGGATTATAAGGGATTGTTAAGGATGAAAGATTAAGAATTAATGGATTAGGATGGGTAAGGAGTTTGGAATGAAAAGACGCATATCTGTTTTGGGCCAAATCTACGACGAATAGGATGTTAAGGTCTTTGGCATACTAATAGAGACTTCTTTCGTAACTATATGGACTGAATAAAGTTTTCTTAAAATAATTGTTTAGTTACCTTTCATGGAGGAACTGTGCATAGGTATGAGAAATTAGGTATGTTCAATTTCTTTTATTAACAGCAACCTTACATCCAGGGTTTGGGTTTGCGTTTATTCTTTCTTATTCACAATCCTATTCATTTTTCGGGGCTACAGGAAATAGAAATTGAGTGCCACTTGTGGGTATCAAACCCTCAACCTTCTGAACCCAGCACTCTAGGACCCTCGTCCTGACCTGCTCAGCTATTAGGTCCTCTATAGCTATTCAGTTATTTGTATTGAACAGTAGGTTCAATTAAATTGTTAATTTATTTATTAGCTGGTTAAAGGAAAAAATGTGAAATATAATTATAATACTTAGGGCAATTTAGAAATATTGCTCTTTTAAATTTAAATAATTTCGGACAAGAGATTCTGTATTGTCATCTTTTAAATATAGTTAAATAAAAGTACTTTTAAATATAGCAGAGTTGATTTAGCACTTAAGCAAAAATTAATAAGGTATCAGCTCGTAGATATTATAAAGTATATATATTAAAGCTAGGAAAGAATTTTAAGGGCATTTCGATTCGTATATTTCAGACTAAAGTATTTGGTGACTTTTTAACGTTCACGAAATAGAAGCCTAACGAACATAACGCCTGCCATACTTCACATCACGTACCTGTTTGGTACTAAACACCACACACTAGTCACCCTCAAACGATAAATCCCGAAAAGCATAAATTTGAAAAGAAAGGTGTACATTTTGAAATGTGTTTACTGCGGGTGTGGTTCGGTCTTGCTGTAATTGGCTACGGGATGAATGTCCCTACTAACTTCCTGTTCCACGACCTGGTGATTTATCTTGCAGTGGACTTTGTTTTCTTTTCTGCTCGGTCTTCCGTCCGTTATTGGGTTTCTAGCACATTATTGGAACGGTTTTAAGGTTATTTCTGCTTTAGTAGCAGGCATTTTCGCCCAGATTGCTTTTTTAATATCCATCTCAGGCTGCTTACTTTCTCCAATATTTAGCTAAATGCCTGTCAAGAGTTTTCTTCATATAAAAATTATAACGGAAAGTAAAAAAAAAAATCAATATTCAATCTAATTTTCACGTTACAAAGTTGAAGAAAAAAAGAACTATACTTAACTTCTTCTTTTTTTTAACGTACTGTGATCATGAAAAAAAAAACGTGTTTACCTGTAATATTGTTGTTTGTCTTACATTCACTTAGTTATATTTGATATATATAGTGAGTAATATTTTATTCTAGTTAAAAAATTTAATAGAATAGTCTAAATATATTTTGTCTCCATAATTTTGAAGACTACTCATATATTTTCTTCTATCTTCTGAGAATTCCTTCCAAATGTTTCTATATGTTAATTATTTTTCGGTACAAACATATTTCATTGACTCATGAAATATCATACCTAAAAAGAAAATATGTCATAGGGACAATAACTATTGTTTACCTGTAATATTGTTGTTTGTCATACTTTCACTTAGTTATATTTGGTATATATATTAAGGGAAATTAACCTAGTTTCACTAAATGGTTTGTGAGTTCAGTCAATAGAAATTAAATAACATTATCTTATCTAAGCATCCTAAATCTTAAATGGAGTAGAATTTCTCTCAATTAGCCCAATTGATTAAGGGTAGATAGAAAATTATATAAAGTGCTCAGAAATCATTGTTTAGTAAAATAAAACCAAATAACGCGTTTATACTACTGTTAAAAACGTAGTAGATCATGTCCTGACTTAAATTAAATTGTGAATCCAAACAATTTTTTATAATTGTTTCAATAAATTTAATGTGATTTCATATTAATACACACTTCACCTCTATATTTGAAAAATGTATACTTTTATACATTATATTAATCGGGAATGTTGGAATGGATAGATGAGCATGGTTCAACTGTTTTATAAAAATTTAATCCTACAAACCTTAAGGGATGACAACAGTATATAACAGTACTTTGTAAGGAAGTACTGTTTCTAGACCAACGGTTATGTAAGGAAGTGATTTGGTAAGAATCACGCTCAACTGCCAGATTTTTTTGTAGGCCTCCCGAACCCACAAGGTTGACTCACACCTACAGAAACAAGAATAAATATTTATCTGTCAAAGCTGGATTCAAACCCGGGCCCTTATAGTTACTATCTCAGTGCCTTTTCACTAAGCCATGCTTACTTTGATTTTATTAATTGGGGGGGCTTGTTCTTGTTGTTGTTGTTGTCTGGGGCTTAAGGGCGCAAAACCCTGAGGTCATCAACGCCCATGTTTCGTGCTTTATATTTTATTTCTATAATTCTATTTCACTT
>NW_027109725.1:143392-145641 GCF_000696795.3 Halyomorpha halys
TATTTGAAAAACAAACTAAATAAAGAGGTATAGTAAATAAAATATATATACTTCGCAAAGAAAAGAAATAACTTAAATAAATGAAACTTTGACTTATCGCTTGTAGACTTGTAGAGAGCCACTCAAAATATAAACACTGACTGCACAATAGCTGTATTGTTTCTCATCAAAGGGAGACCGCGATCCTCACTAGACGGAGTCTAAGAGAGAACTGACTTGTTCTTGTATTTTTAATGTAATTATTACAAAATCTTGATTTGTTCACTATAAACTGAATCATAAGTTCACCTAAATTATGTCCTGAGTTAAATACACTATTATTCTTGAGTTTTCATACCGGAAAAACTATTTTCGGATTATTAATTGGTATTTTATAGCATTTTTTAAAAATCAAAACAGATAATTTGTGTATTTTTCATTAATGTACAAATATTAATACAAATAAATAATAAGATAAATTTACAACAACTCTGTTAATCCTACAAACTTTAAGGGATGAAGGAAAGTATAACAGTACTTTGTAAGGATGTACTGTCACTAGAAAGTGTAAAATGAAAAAAAACAGTAATAAAATTATTAATGATATATTTATACACAAATGCCCCATTCAATTATAATTTATTGCTACATGTAGATAAATAGGCTAATACAGCATCTGAATTAAAAGTTAACAAGGTTAGAACTTTTTATTATAAATAATTAAAAGATAATAACCTTAAGATTATCATCTATAAGTCCTTTATTAAAAAAAAATATTTATAAATAATGCCGTTGACTGTAGCTTATAAATCTTATCTCGTGATTAATTAGCAACTGGCACGACATTCACTTTCCTGGTTCCCTTGATATTTTTTAACGCTAACGTTTCACTTTACGTTCTCTATCTTTTATTTTTTGTTCATTTGTTATATTTTTTTTTTACTAATGAGTAATAAATTGATGGAGATTTAAAAATAAAAATGGTAAATTCATGCGTATAGTCATTTAATAAAAGAACTAAAATAATTAAAACTCAAATATCTTTCCATCCTTACTTCTCAACTTTGTTTATTTTTCTCAGAAATTTTGGCTCTCAAGTTATTATCAAGGAGACACTTAAAATATTCATATAATTTACTTTCAATTCACTCAGCAGATAACACTACATTTCTACTGGCATACCTTACAAGTGATTTTTCCAGGTTATTAAAATTTGTTCTTCCTATTTCAGGGTTAATTGTCCAAGTAAATTATATTTAAAACCAATATATTTATCAATTAATACCTCACAATTTCTTTTATTAATTTTCTGAAAATAGTTACCTGGTTATAAATTGTTTTATTCTTATTGTATTATTATTAAATATTTAGCAATTTTCTTATATACCCAAATTCACACTGTTATACTATCATTTTAAAATTTACTTTCACCAGATTAGAACTCTGTTCAACGAATTACTGTGCTTATACAATATGTAGATTATATACTATACCCTTCACTTTTATCATATTAATTAATAATTTTCTATTCTTAAAAAGTATATTATAAAAACTTATTTTTATTTATATATTATATTTGTCCTGAGGCTCGAAACTTCTGAGAAAAATAACCAAATTTAAGTGATAAGGATCAAAACATCACGTTTTATCACCTGATATTTTGATTAAAGTTATTTACTCTGCACCAAAAAAGTATTATATAATATATTAATACAATATTTTATTTAATTAAATTCGGAAAGAATATAGCAAAGAGGTATGGACTGTTATCTTATTGGATAAACTTTCTAATTGATAACCATTTTGGCCTCAATGCCACATATAAAAAAAGTGCACTAAGGTTTTCTAAAATTCTTTTCTAGTGAATTCCATTGATTTAAAAATATATAAATATAATAATAATAATAACTTCCCTTAAGGACAACTGATATCCTTGAAAGTTCAAGCTTTGAAATGAAGTTTAAAAATGAACTTCTAGGGCCACATTAATTTTCTATTCATGCTAATGTTTTCCTCCCATAACTTCACTCCCCAACTATATCTTTGTTTTTATTTACTATTTGTTTTCGGGTCATTCTTTCTATAATTTTCCTATTTTTTCCCGCGGTCCACCAAATTGTCTGATTTTTTTTTTACAGCCTCCTGCAGCCAGAAAAAGACGAAAAATGACTTTATCTAATTTTTTTTGTCGAATCCTGCGTCTACAAATAATTATTTAATTTTGTGGAATAAAAACATGATTAAAATAACTACTATTTTTGAATCTATCA
>NW_027109725.1:147456-157097 GCF_000696795.3 Halyomorpha halys
TGGTTTAACAGCATTTTCTCAAAATTCAAACATTGAAACATAAGAAAAACTTCTGACCACAAATTTGGAACCAATCTGTTGCTTATTTTGATAGATTCAAAAATAGTAGTTATTTTAATCATGTATTTATTCCACAAAATTAAATAATTATTTGTAGACGCAGGATTCGACAAAAAAAATTAGATAAAGTCATTCTTCGTCTTTTTCTGGCTGCAGGAGGCTGTAAAAAAAAAATCAGACAATTTGGTGGACCGCGGGAAAAAATAGGAAAATTATAGAAAGAATGACCCTTTCTGCAATAATTTCGTTTAAGACAAATTGATCAGGATTCGCTTATAAAAGACTTTTCTTAAGAAAATTGTTGGTGGTTAGATAAAACCTTTGATCTAAAACGAAATTATAACACTTAATTTCGTTAGAAAGTAAAACAAAAAATAAAAATGTTTAATTAATCGTCACAAACATGTGAACAAGTAGGGCTAAAAATAAACGATTTCTTTGATTTTTTAGAATAATTCACGTCGTAGCTATTGTAATAATAAACACATTTTTTTTTCTAGAATCAATAAATTTAATTACGAATGTTGAGTTTTTTTTTATTTTCGTTATAATGTCATTCATTATATTAACTTTTAATTTTATAATTTGTATTACAATTATTTCCGTTTTTTTTTTTGTTTTTTTTTATATATGTGATATTTCTTTATTTTTGTTTTTGTTATCTTTTTATTTTATGTTATCACTTCTTTCCTTTATGTTCTGTATATCTAGAATGAATTTACACTTAAAGCCCTAATTTTTATTTCCCTCTACAGTGGCCGATGTGTTAATTTACTCAACAAATAAAGATTTAAAGTAGTAATAAAAAAAAAATTAGAATCCTCAAATTACTAGGAATTAAAGGAATATTTAAAAATCAAACATTATTGTAAATTCAATTTCTTTCAAATTTCTTCTAAAGTATTTTTTCAAGAGGGTGGGTTAGCACAGATGTAAGGCGCTGTGCTACCAACTCCAAGGACTAGGTAAGAATCCTACTGTGGCAGATAATTATTTATTCTATTACAGTAGCCATGAGTCCAACATGTGGGTTTGGGCACTCCTGGGGTCCACCCAGCCTCATAAAGTGTGTACCCTTAGTTAGAGAAAAATCAGGTAATTGAGTGTGATCTGAAAGAAAATCACCCCATTGTACAAACATTTTCTAAACAGAGTACTTCCATGCAACGAACTTAACCCCGAACCTTTACGTGTTGTAGCGGCTCACATTATCATTATTATAATTTTTTAAAGTTTATTTTGTTAATAATGAAGCCTCTTTAGGTAGTTAATAAAATCGTATTCTTGTAAGGTACTTAATTAGTCTGTTTTTGGTATTTTGAGAAGTCAATTTAATATTTTTTCTTTAATTAAGTAATCATGCGTCTTAAAATAAAAATAAAATGTTTTCTTTTTGCTATTAAAGTCGTAGTATTTTTTATAGTTATAAATATTATTACAGAATTAACTTTTTTAATCAAGGGAGTGGATAAATAAAATAAATAGGATGAAAAAAGACCCAGGGTTAATCACCTAAGTATAATTATCTTAATAACTCAACAACCGCTTGTTCTACAGTTTATCCAATTTACCCTTCCTCAAATTAAACACTTTGAATTTCAAATAAATTTACTTAATTACTGTTAAATTTGTTACTAAAATTTCTTGACATCACTCATTAGCATCAACTTTCATAGTGGGGTGAATAATTTAGTCTCCGTCAAACAGTTTCTCAGTAACTAGTGCCGTCGGATATTCTGTTTGTTTGTACAAAATGAAACATTTCCAACAGAGAATGTAATTTGTAAGGTATACAATATATATATATTTTTTTATTGGTACAATAATAAACACTTCGAAATCTTATTTTGATGTAGAGAGTTAAAAAGAAGAGAGGTGGTTTAAAAGTAGGGAAATGAATGTAACTAAGAGTTTTCAAATACAAAGGTATCTCGACTATCATTATACAATAAATAAAATTTAATTCGAACTTAAATATTCGAAATCCGTTTCCATTTGTATTTACAACGAAACGCTTTATTTATTTATACTTTATGTTTCAATGCAAATTGCTGTTTATTTTAGTAAAAATAAATGAATAAGAATTTATCGTTGGTAGCTAGAGAACTGTCTCCTGAGCTACCTCGAAAGTCTGAATAATCAACAAAAGGATTTTTATTCTAGTTCAAATATTTAATAGAATATTCTAAACATATTTTGTCTGAGCTATTATTTTGAAGAATACTCATATATTTTCTCTGTCTTCTGAGAATTTCTTCCAGTTTTCCTTTTTTTTTTTTTTTTTACGGTACAAACATGTTTCTTTGACTCATAAAATATCATAGTTAAAAAGACAATATGTCATAGTGACAATAACTATTGTTGTATTGACGGGTTTCGATTCCAATTGGTAATTGGTTTTATTATTTAAATGTATCAAAAAAAAATTATATTATTTATTTTTTATCACATAAACTAGTTTCTATTTATTATATTTCTATTTATTATATTTTATAAACTACAAATGTATAAAACCTATGGTTAAATAATTATTTCACAAACTTTTTTTATTTTTTTAATATTCTCTTTAATCATAACTATGTTTATAATGAGTATAAAAGTAAGCAATATACAAAATTGAAATACAACCTTAAAAAAATATCATATATTTATTTTATATGTCTATTTATCGTATTTTTAATAAAAATAAAATTTGATATGTAGACTGCCAAGATTTGGATGTTTTTACTTTTGGCTATTTTTAAACCTTTTTAACTTACTTCAATTATTATTATTTGACATAAAATTCACTTTTTTAAACAACATGCATTGATGTTTAAACTATATAAACTAATATATTGTTTTGTTCTTATTTTGTGGAAAATTCATATTTTATCCATCCCTTCATCCATAATTCAACATTATCAAATGCTATTTACAACTTTCAGTACACAATAATAATAAACTTGTTTATAATAAATATAATAGTTTAATATGGCAAACATTTAAAAAAAAGTTTAATATTTAAAATTGATTATTTTGATCTGTCAAAGCTAGGAATTAATTTTTTTTTTTTAACTTTCATATTTTTATTATTACAAAAAATGAAGCCAAAATAAATAATAAATAAGTACGAAACATCACGTTTTACATATATATGAGGTTTTTTAAGTTTGAGTATTTGATTTATATGTTTTTATATTAATTTTAGTTAAATATTCACATTTTGATATATAACACAATAAGAGATGTAATATATTAAATCAAAACAATTTTTTTTTTTATTAGATTTCCTTAACTCCATTATCAGAGTTCTTCCTCCATCACTCATATGTATTATATATTTTACTTGATTACTCCACATCACACTGACAAAGTCATGTAGACAAATTTCGATATTTTAATCCAGAAAAAAAAACATGAGTTACTGTAAGTTGTTTGGTAAAACCGAAACCAACTGGGAAATATGCTTGAGAGAGGAAAAAAAAAGCAGATCATTACAATATTGTTCCCCAAAATATGAATCCACTCGGCTTATAGATTTACCCCTCGAAGAGTGAGGATGGGTATGGTTCCTTATTTCCAGGAGGAGGCAGTATATATGGCGGTTATATCTGGGCTTCGGCAGGAAATAAAGTCTGTTTATGCCGATGGCTGACTATGAGTTAGTGGGCCAACGAGTGTGGGGTCCTTTTATTTCCTCTGTCGCTCTCTGGATATTTAGAATAAAGGCGAAATATCCCCAGCATAGGATAAACAGGATTTATAACTCACTGCTAACTGGGGTCATATAGCTGCCTAACTATTCGTCCGAATATGAACACTCACGGGACTGAATTTAGGCACAGAATATATTTTAGATGAAGGAAAGATGACCAGTGTGGTGTATGAGAATCAAACAAAAATATTAAACGAATACCGATCTTTCTTTTCACATTATAAGTTTACTTCAGGGCTAAAAAGAACCAAATCAAATAAATTTGAAAAGTATACAAGTTTATAGGGATTGCTTTATCGACGTTTCGGTGCTCTTTCCCCATTTTCAGAATTACCTATCTAAAATATACGACTTATTGTTTTTTATAATATTTATACTAACTTTTTTTAAAATTTTATCTTACCAAATAATTTGGCTTAAACTAATTGTTTTATTATGCAGACTTGAATATTTCACTTTCACTATAATCAAAAAATAGAAAGATGAAGGAAGCTATCTTGAACAAAGGTTATGCAGACATAATAAAAAAATTGCTTTTACAATAGTCTTCAGTTTACATTTGTCTTAAAAAATGAAATAATAATAAAAAATATATAAATTAATAATAAAGTCTAAAGCAAGGAAAGACCTAGGGCAGCATTATAAAAACCAGTAGTAAAGGGGAAAATTTGAAGAGATTTAGTAATAATTACTGAAGGTAAAGTTCAGTGTGTTAGCGACAATGAAATATACAAGTAGTCTACATTATAAAATTATTAATTTATCAAAGTATTTTAATAGTAAAAAGGACTGTATAATTACTGAAAATGTAAATTAAAAAAAAAACCAACTACTATTTATTGTATTGTAAAAACGGAATATACAAGATGGATTATTTAGATGGCCCATTCGGAAGATGGGAGAACACCTAAACATTGACAAAGTAATTTTATATGTTGTTGGTTATTATTATTTGTTGCCATTATTTTATTATCGTATTTAATTATGCATTCGGCAGGAATTTGTTTCTAAATGAAACAAAGTCGGATGAATAAATATTTTAATTTTGTTTTTATCTGGACATACGGAGTTGAGCTTTGAGGCTCCACTAAACCATCAAATTCCTCCCGAATCCAATCTTTACAGTACAAAATCCTTAATGCTCCTTACTTTGTCACAAATGAAGTCATCCATCAGGACCTCAATGTTCCATATGTTCCCGATTGGGCCAGAAGCAGATACCATTCCATCCATAACTTCTCAACCACCCAAATTCACTTGTTTCTAACCTGGCTTCTACTTCATTACCTAATATTCCTCCTAGGCGTCTGAAAAGAAGATGGCCTCGAGATCTTCTCCTCTAGAAATGTTATTGGAGTTCTATCAGTGGGTAGATTCTCCACATGTTTGCATCATGTCACTATGCCACCTACAGCAAATTTACTTGTTGTATTTATTTGTATACAGTTGTAAATAACAATAAATAAATTATTAAAAAAAAATTGTATTTTTCTCAGTGAACGAAGTGTTTCACCCGTTCTATTTGCAGTAAACGAATTATTTTTTTGTTTAATAAATTATAAAATAAAAATTTAAGAGCTTTACCAAACTCATACCATGTATTATTTAGATTATCATCAGTGTTAGCCGTTTCCAAAATAGTAGTAAGGAGTAGTCTTAAAAGAAAAAAGATGCATGGTACCAAAAGTACAATAATTAGTGATTTAGCGAATTAGGTCAGAACATATCTGGACTATTAGTAATCCTGGAATTTCGTGAAATATTGAAAGCGTAAGAACCCTGCTACAATTTAATCCAGTGTTTTTTGTTTCATTTTAAAAAAAATATATATTCCAGGAAAAAAATTAAAAGATAGAATTTAGGAAGCAGTTCGTGTTATTATTGAGTATTGTTCTGGTTGAAAAAATAAACGGATTTCGTTGAAAATAACAAGTGGATAGAATTCGTTTATTTTATTTTTTTATGATTTGTGTAAATTGATAGAATTTTATTTATTCCTTTACCTTAATAAAGGTTCATTTTTTACAATGTAATATTAAACTCCAAAGCACTAATAACAGTTAATGAAAATATTCATTTAAATTATACATATATATGTTTTAGTTTTTTGTGGATAAAGAACAAAAATGTATTCTGTACTATATGATTATATAAATATGGTAAGTTTTTAATTTACCCTTACATTTTTATAGTCTATTTATAACAAACATGGTATTGTTTATGTGCGTATACCTATATAATTAATATTCTGAACAGGTATTTATCTTATCAAGTCATCAAGTCATCTTATCAAGAATTTATACTCACAAGTCTTCAAAGTACCAAATGCTGAACGTCAGGTCTCTGAGGTAGCCATCCCATTAGTTTTACCTGCTCTTCTTTTCCATGCCAGAGATTCTTTTATAGTTCTTGCGTTGTGGTTTTGTTCGTTGTCTTCCTTCAAATTGAATCCCTTTCTGTGTTCCTCAACCTCGATCAGATGATGTTTGAGGATACTGCGAATTTTTGTAGTTTCTATTTTTTTGTTTTTGTAATATTTCAAACTCCAGTAACAGAGGAAAGAAGCAATATTTATTCTCTACAATGTTTTATAGGAGATCATCCAAGTACTCAATTCTACTATGAGTCTAACTCATCAAATTTAAATAAAGACGAAGTATGTTTATAAGATTTCCTCTAGTCCTCATTAGTTCAGTTTTCATGTTCTTTTATAAATGTTAAATGCTTTTTTTTTTTTTTCTTCTTGGCAACAGAGCCCCAAAGCCCGAAACTAATCAGTTTTCTTTTAACAAATAAGAAGCTTGTGCGTCTGTAGCTTCAGAAATGTTTCGGGCAAGTTGAATAAGCAATAATTTTGGCTGTTTCTGAACCTTCCTGAGCGTTTTAGACGTTACCAATTTCTTTCACTGTTCTCGATTGTTTTTACATACGAGTGTTTTCCAGCAACGAAATTTTTAACTTTCCTTTGAATCTTATTGATTATAAAGCCACGCTGATATAATAATATAATAAATGACTTTATGACTGTCAGGAAAAATTCATTTTTACCATTTGCTGTCAAATTTTAATTTGAAGAAGAATACTTCTCAGAGAATAAAACTGGTGATGATAATAAATGTGTATTTAATCAGACATACGATTTCTCAATTCTTACACTTATATTACAACCATTTGCACATCATAGCGATCTATAGTAAGGAAGTACTGTTACTAGTCCAAAGGTTGTGCAAGGAGGTGATTTGGTCAGAATCACGCACGACAGCCTGATTTTTTATCTAATTAAGGGTAACTAATTAATGAGGCTGGGTTGACCCTAGGTGGGCTCTTAAACTCACAGGGTTGACACACGGCTTCAATGTAACAGAAAACAATTTTCTGCCCAGCCGGATTTGAACCCAGGTCCTTGGAGTTAGTAGCAACGCGCCTTACCACGGTGTCATCGTGCTCCTAAATAAAAGATCCCTACGTAAAAAAAAGAATTAAAAGTACTACAATAAATCATGAAATATTTTAAGTTCAGTACCAGTAATACATCGTATATTTCTAAATTATATATTTATTCCTAAATAGCCTACTGGCCAATAACGTAAACTTACTATAGACAAAGCGATGATGGTGTCATCATAAAAATGGATTCTACACCTAAATTGCAAAATAAATTGAATATTAATAACAATCGCTTAAAGGCACCCCTGATATACCTTTGTGGCACTCAGTTCAGGAACCACTGTGCTATTATATAGATAATATAGTGTAAACATACCTTTATTTTATGAGTTTAACTAGGTTAAGTTTTTAACTTTAGTTACGAATTATTCTTTACACAAAGTTTTATGCTTAGAGTTTTTATTTTTAAATTTATATTAAAAATAAGTTGTAGTTGTGTTGCTTCACTTTAGCAACCTCTTATCCGTCTTATCTTATCGGGTCGGTTCGATTCTGGCCTGGGTTGTTTAATTTTTATTTCGTGGCATGACTTTCACGACATGACACGACTCTCCCACTCATATTAGAATAAGCTTTATTCCTATATGATAAACCCTCTCCGTATGTTATCAGTTAGAGGATAAACGAAGATAAAAAACACTATTACGAGAATAAAATATCAAAAATAATAATAATAATCAAAAAGAATAAAATCAATTCAATAATAAAAAAAAATAGGTTGCTAATGGAGAGTGTAGATATTATGTTTGTATGTATATCCTGACGACTATTGAATGAAGAAGTTCTTAATCACTTTTCATTTGATTAAATAATACCACAACTAACTGGGACCCATTGCCACAAGAGCGATCCATCGCGGGCCCCTCCATTACCACTCCAGACAACAGATTGCTGCTTGATAACATTACACTTCCATTATGAGCTAGGATTTGCTGTTATGGTCGCCCTGGCCCCACGCCATTATCATTAATATCAACTGCTCATACAGCAGCTATACCCCGCATCACTCGGTACTAATCATCCCCTCATGATAACATACCGGGCTTACTTTATCTGCATACTTTATCCCAAGCGGAATTAAACTTTGCGAGTGAGTACTAGGAGGAGAAGATTCCACCCGAACCACATTCCCTAATGCTTAGGAATTCTTAATCCGGTTTTTCTCTGGGACCGCAGAGAATTGTTCCTGCTCTTATTAGTCCTGGTATTCAGGGAGAAGGGGGTTTCTGTAATTGGATAAGCCTTGAATGGCATTATTTTATTATAGTGTGTTGCACTTTCCAAGCTTCTGAATGTCTTGCAGTTATTACGGCCGGCTCTAATTAAGTCCTATTCACGGCTTTGTAGCAGAAGAAGTGGCATTAGAGAGGTATAATAAATCCAAGAGAAGCTGTGTGTTACTGCAATTAGAGAGGCCTCTAAGCTCACTCCAGCTACAATTTCCTTCAGAGGGAGAGACATAAATTTATCTTATCCCTAAAAATATCGCTCGTTAAATATTTATGAATATTTGGTAATTTTTCATCTGGGTATATTTATTTGTAAAACTAATACTTGTATTGACGATAATACAATTTGAACCTGTCTAAGATATGAGCATATATCCAGAAAAAGTAAATTCGAACTTTTTAAAATTATCTTTGATAACAATGAAAATGAAAGTAAGGTTATATATAACATTAATTATGCCTATTATACGCGGCTATAATAAGGATGTTTTTCCTTAATCATAAATACAGTCTTCGAGAGGAAAATACCTCCAAAAATATTTGGACCCCGGTTCGTTAATTCAAGAATGAAGAATAAGAATAAATAATGAGCTCTATCCCGTTGAATCGAATGGTTGGGGCATATTCTGAGGACGCCAGATGACAGAGTACCGAGAAAGATGCTCCATAGCAGAAATTATGAGACCAGAATCTGAGCAAGATCAAGAAGAAGATAGTTGGACGATATGGAAGATGACTGGTAACAAACTGGAGGGAGAAGGCTTAGGATAAGCACATCTCGAGAACTACTGTTTAGGAAGCCAAGACACACCCTGGCCGGCAGAGCCACGCAAAAGAAAAATATTTATATTCACGGAGAATAACAATATTCTTGACCATCTTAAATCCGATATCTGCCTTAGCTATGAGCATATAGGAAAGCAAAAAGGATTTAGCAAAGGAAAGGGAGTAAATAAATCAGCAAAACAAAAATTATATCAATCGCATAAAGATCTCTATAAAATAAAGCTCATTACCAACACTTCAACATTTTTCTTGACTGACTATGCCTAAGGATTTATCGAATAGGTCAATGGGAAAAATTTTCTGTGATTGAAGAAAAATCATAGTAATTGCTCACCAACTGTACCTTAAAATGAAACCTGATCCTTTTTGACTTGCTATGTATCGAGGAATTAGCCATGATTTCAACAATATGTCGTTTATTA
>NW_027109725.1:157972-168854 GCF_000696795.3 Halyomorpha halys
AGCGATTATCCTGGCATCCCAAGTAAATCAGCTACTAGAACATAGCAGACTAAACTTTTTTTTTTATTCCTTCGTCGTTGTTATTAGGGTTTTACTTTACTTTACTGAAGGTAGTTAATCATGTACCACAAAGATCTATACTCAATTGATTCTATAACGAATACTAGCTAAACCCTACTCACTGATTATACTACTATTTGCATACAGTCATTATCCAACTGGACTGCACAATACTACTCACGACAATTAAGTAAATGACATGCGATCTTGATGTTCGGAGACCATTTATGTCTAATTGTTTACCTTGACATGTAACCTATCCTCAAGGTACATTTCATTATCATATGAGTTACAATGTTGACTTAGGCCATGACGTGGAGAATAAAATTTCAAATAGAGTCTAACACTTCTAGGCTCAATATTACAGGTATTGTATGCTCTGTAATCATAAAATGCACTGGCATACAGAAAATGGGGGGGGGGGGCAAAGTCCAGGTTCAGGGCTGACAGTGGAAGCAATAGTGTACACTTCCGTCGTGTAAATGTATTTACTATCATGACAGTAGTGTTGAGCTATAAAGATTTTCTTAGTAGTTGATACTATGATCAACTTTTTGGGCTTGCTTAACACTTGCTACTTGTAAATACATTATAGTGAAGGATGGTTATCTACAGGTTACTACTCCATGCTAAGCACGGTGGGAGAGTCAGAAATTTATGATCTGGGACCGCTACAAAATAAAAGTCAACCTTCCAGTAAACCTGCAGTAATGAGGTTGCTAAAGGCGACGCCTTAACTCTCGGCTACAAACGGCCCTACACTACTGTGAACTGTCATATTTTATAACTTATATTATATTTATGGAGCAGGTTACTGTGGGGAGGATTTTTGATAGTATTTTATGCACGGCCAGCATAAATTTGGGAAAATTAAAAAAAAAAAAAAACAGGTCATGACAGCTGTGTGTTTGGATCGAAAGTATTGTTGGTATACTTTATGCCTGATGGGGCCACCATAATCGAGTGGCATTATCATAAACCCTCCTTATAGTCACCTGTTTCATAAATTAAAATAAGTTTTTCCTGAAATGCTATCGATGTGAAATATAAGGCTCAACGCATTCTCAAGCATATAGCGGGAAACTGGTATACATAGAAAAATTATCACAGTGCCTTCAAAAATACTTCAACCGAAGTAGCGTTTATTTAAATTAAATTGACTAATGTTCAATATTCAACATTATAGTAAACAATAAATGGAAGTTTATATAATATACAATATTTTAAAGAAAAATAGGTCTTTCATTATTGCACGTTTTTTTTATTTTTTATTTTAACGTAACGAAAATTAAACGATGAATTTCTAAGTAAAGTAATAGTATTCATTATAAAAATATTCTAAAATTAGTAAATAATTCTAATATTCTAAATTATTTTCGGTTCAAATATATTATAAACTTAAAGACATCAAAGACGGTTTGACAATGGGAAAAGCAACCCGTTATGAAAGCAACACAATGCCTTAGGGTAAGTTATGCTTCACATTGAATTGTTTAAAATTCGATTACTATGCGCATCAGTGAATTTACTTGAAATAAAGCCACCATTGTTCATATTGTTATGTTCATTTAGCATTTGATTTGGGAGCAAAAAAATCCTATGTTCGCGTTTGTTACGTATTTGTTGACGTAAATTTTGCTGTGAAGAGCCCATTAAAATTTAGTTTAATAATTACCTGGTGAGATTAACTATGGGTAGTGAAATATTATGTTCATTACCAACGTATTACTAATAACTTTTTGATGACATTTTCCTGTCTTTGAAAATATGCTGAAGGAAGTTAGTGGTAAAAATTCTATTTTATTTTTTTAAACTTATATACCGCATTTTGTTTTGAACATTCACGTGCTAAACTATAGATTACATAAACAGAGATATTGAACATCAAGAGCTAATTATTAGAAAATGGTTAAAACTCCCTAACACACAACGGTTTCTGTTTCTGTCTAATGAAGGTTATTTTAACTTGCATCAACATTGATATAGTAATATTCTGAACCAATTGAATCAATTGATTGGATCGAAACGTCATCAGAATCCTATTCTATCTTCGAAATTACAACCGATACATGACTACAGGGTTCTGTTTTGAGTGTGGTCGGTTCAATTAAACGTATATATATTAAGTTGGATGAAGTGTCTATTTCTACGGTATTGGGCCAATGAAAGAAAACTAAGTTTTAATGATATTATTTTCCTCTTGTTTTCTAGATTAATACAAAGTAGAATATCAATATCTCAGTTTTATAGATTCGAAACGAAGAATTTTCTTCCTAAGGAGATAAAAAAATCTTGTATGGGTTTTAGTACAAGAGCCGGGAAGAAAAAAAGTTATTTCTCCCCAATTTTTGATTACTTTAATGACATCTATGTATGATTACTAGTCAAAATGATGAGTCTGCCAAGTATAGCTAGGGGAAATAAAAAATGGTGGCTGTTTAAAACCTTAAAAATTACTCATTTTACATTCGGAGCTCTATATCTTAAAAACTACCAACAACACTAGAAAACCTAAAAAAAAAAATATTATTTAAAGAAGAGTAAATTTGCTGAACTATTAGCCCTAATAGAGCTATTTACATCCAATAGTTCTGGAGAAATTTTTTTAAAAGCTCTATTTCTTAAAAAGATTAATTTACTTTGAGAAGTCTATATTTCAGGAACTATGTGACGTATTGATGTCTAAAGTTAGTTTAATGTACTATAAAACAATTTATGACCTTTACCTTAGTAGGAATAGTAGTTTTCATGATATTTGCTAAAATAAATTGATTTAAAGTTGTTCAGACAATAGGTTTGATTTATAAAAACTTTATTTCAAAAACCATTGGACGTACAGATGTCTGCCAGCAATTAAATTAAAGCTAGTTGAATTTACTATAAAATAGTTTATAACGTTTATCTTTGTAGGAGTAGTAGTTTTTATGTTATTTGACAAAATATATTCACAAACTATTAATTTCTAGTTGTTCGTATAAAATGTTTGATTTTTAAAAAACTATATTTCTAGAACCATAAGACGCACGCAAATATTTCTCCCAGCACAAAAAAAAAAGAGTAAATTTAACTTTCTATAAAGTAGTTTATGACACTTATCTTCGTGGGGTAGTCATTTTATAATATTCGCATATGAATATAAATTTGGGAAATGAAAATTTATCCGAACAACTATAAATCAATTTATTTTAGCAAATATCATGTAACTTACTACTACTACGAAGAAAAACGTTATAGAGTACTTTATAGCCTATTAAACTAGCTTTACGTTGGGTGCTAATAGACATCTGGACGTCAAATGGTTTTTGATATATAGATTTTCAAAATAAATTACTTAACTACTGATCTTTCAGTACGTTCCCTACAACATTTTTATGAAATGTTGCTTTTTAAAAAGCTATATCTCGAGAACTATAGGATTTAAATAGGGGCTTACATTACAAATTTACTCTACTTTAAATGATGTTCTCTTAGATTTTCTAATGTTGTTGGTAGTTTTAACGATATAGAGCTACGAATGACAGAGGAATTATTTTTAACTTTTTGAAATAGCCGCTATTTTTAATTCTCCCTAGGTATACTTAGCAGACTTATCAATTTCGACTAGTAATTATGTAGTTTTCATTAAAGTAACAAAAATTGGGGTGAAATAACTGTTTTTTTTTACCTCGAGCTCTTGTTAGAAATATTTTGAAGCTAGCGAAAGTCGGCTTTCCAAAACTCCAAAAAAGGCCTACATTTAGTGGATTGGAAATTATGAATCGTAAAACAATCATGGCTCTTTCAAACTAATAACGTAGTTGAACCATTATGATAACCTGGTGTCAAACTGATAACATTAATGAATTAAAATGTACTATTCTTTAAAAAAATTGCAGATGTCCTTCCTTATCATAAGAAACAGGTCCCTTCTCTGTAAAATGTTGACATTAGGTTGATTAAACTTTTATTTTTTTTATCTTATAGGATGCTGGACTCATATCAAAACCTTATAATGATACAAGGCAATCAAAAAGAAAAGATTCAGTAAAAGTATACATAATAAATTTTATGCATTATACATGTATGATGTACTAATTTATTTTAATGAAGGATATGAAAAAAAATATGATCTAAATTATTTTTGCATTATTAATATGTCTTAAACATAACAAGCCGAACCAGTTTTTAGTCTAGCCCGTAAAATTAAACTTTATCGAGCTGATTCTTTATAATAAAAAATGTTTAGTATTCCACCTTTACACAATAGTTTCTGTTTCTATTGATATCTACATCAGTATATCTGCTATAGATAAAGGTATTTAGAGCTTTCATGATGTAATATTCGGAAACAATTATGAACTGGTTTAATTGGATCAAAACATCATCAAGATCCCATTCCGTCATTGAAATCAAGAACGGAAGCAAAATTCCAATAATTTAATCAGATTGATGCACCAAATAAATCATGTTAGAATATAATGGCTACTTACTACGATTTAAATAAATTCGCTGTTAAGTTGTTTCGATGGGTTAAATTATTTATAAAAAAAATATAATTTACGAATCGTACTTGAAGCATTGATACGATATTATATTGAATAATTTTGTTCCTCTAATTTCCTAGTAGGAATAATTGGAAGAAAGTCATTGATATTGACGATATCTTTAAAATTACTTAGTATAGTATCTTACAAAAATATGTACAGTTAAAATAAAAGTTGTTAAAAACAAATCATTACTTGCATCGACAACAGTAGGCATGAAAATTTAATTGAAATTATATTCCTTGTCCTCCAATAATATATCTTATTTTGTGATTTTCAAAACTGCCTTCAACAAACAGCACTCATCACCAAATTCCCTTGTAAATAAGGAATCTTCGTTTAAGCTAATATCTTGCAACTCCGAAAAAACCTTTATGCCATTTAAAGAAAAAATAAAGAGCTGTTGATATAATCTATAGATATAACAAAAGAATTCTTGAGGTTAGAACAAATTTTATAAATACGATGGTTAAAAGGAGTTGTTTCCTGTATGTTGCATTTTTTGAATTATTAAAATCGTGTTGTGGAAATATATTATTTTTCTTACGAAGTTTCACACCCGTCGTTAAACTAAATGTCATAATATAATATTAATTATTACATGTAAATTCAATATACTTTATAATCGGAACAAAACGTATCGTTATTCATGTAATAATGTATCGGAATAAAATGTTATTCATATTTTCTATTTGAATTTGTATTTACCGATCTATCTTATAGATATACGTGATATCTGAAGGAAAGAGTGATAGCCATCTATAGATAGCTAGTAATCAGCGCCCCAAGCAGTCACATGAGCATCTAAACACAGATTTCTTCATTATTTTATCCAAAATTAACCATGTTGAAATTTCCTGGTACCGTTGGCTGTCAAAGTCTCCTTTATTTGCTAGCAATGAAGCAATGAATGAGCTTATAATTCAATGAGATATTATTATTAACTTTTTATTTAGACGATAATTTATTTTATTTCACAGAACGCAATACTTTATTTTTTTATTTTGTAAATTAGGTTTCTCATAAAGAATTTTTTTTATTTAATATATATTTTATTTGGGAGACTAAAAATCTATGTAGATATTATTTTAATGAACAATTACTAACATTCTCAATAACAACATAAATAAAACTTTAATAATAATTGATAAGAGTGGTATCAATATATGTCTATATAAAGGGACCGTAAGGAGGAGAGAGGCGGGTTTATGTACAGATATACCGGTACACACGTTGAATTTCATTTCATGGTGTTCCTTATTTATCTAGTTGCCTATTACAATTATATACATATATGAATCATTTGAGAAACGATATGGCACGAGAAAATAAAAATTTATAGAAAAAAGTATTTGTGTAAAAGTATTGACTAAAATATATTCATAATTTTAAACAATATTGTATTTGAAACTGTAGAATGTATATAACACCAGATAATTATTAAGACTAGATATATACGAGACCACATAATTATTCCTTAATATGACTACGCTTTGACTAAACATGATGTAGCTATTTAAAGTCTAAAGTATAAAGTCATTTTTTAAAATTAAGAAAATCTCATGATTTCAAGTTTATACGTAGTAAGAGTGAATTTAACATAAAACTACAGAAAGAGAAAGCGGAGTTATGTACACATATGGACACATGGAGCCTCACGCATTGCATTCTATTGTTACTGTGTTTCTTTATTGATAGTCACATTTGTCCAGATACTTTAATTACAGTGACTTTACCCACTGGGTGTTGGAGATCAAGAGGCAAGAAATACATTAATTCTAAATAGAAAGACGAGACGAGCGCAGGTAGCCTTCCATTTAAATAGGTTACTTAAATGCATAAGGTGGGATGTATATCTCTGGCCTGAGTTGTGGCGAAAATCTCTATTGCCGGACCCGGTCCTAATAAAGATGTAAATGCGAGGGGTCCTCAACACTACGCTTACAGTAGTGGGCCCCCCTGCTATCGCCGGCCAGAGATCCTATCGCAGCCCTCCCTCTCCCTCCCAACGTGTATCTATGTACTGGCTTCATCATCATCATTCTCCTGGGGAATGGTAGTCATTCACCATATTATAGTTATATGAACTACGGGCTCTGATAATTTACTGAAGTAGAAAACGTAGTAAGAATGTTTAATACGTAGTTGCAAAAGGCTATGAGTCTTTTTAGTGGTGAGATATGAAGTATAAAAAACAAAATGATGAGAATCATCGATTTTTCAAAAATATTTATATTTTTATTTCTTTAATAAAATTTAAAAATTAATACGCAATATAAAACCCATCGATATTTTTTGTTGGCATCAATTTTTCATCTCACTGTTTGTGACCATACGAGACGGCTGTCGAAAAACTTTAATTAAAACAACAGAATTATAAGAATTTAAAAAAAAGTGGACCATGAAACGAAACGAGTTTTATTTTATTTTATTTTTAAATTTCTATCCTTTGGTGGATTGATACTGCGTTACTTGAGGGCAATCCATTCAAATTCTTTTTTTTTTCTTCCCAGTGTTTTTCTTCGACGCTGTACAATGCTCAGCAAGTACGTGAATGCTTTTAGCTGGGTTTATTCTCAAACTTTCGATTAGGTTTTGCGCGATTCCTTGCTATTTAAACCTAAAACCCATTTACCATACTTGATCTTCAAATCCTACTTTTCTAACTGTCTTTTTTGAATTCGCTGCGACACTGAATTTTCTGATTGTTATAAAGTTGAAACCAGTGTCTCACAAGACAGCGTCTCTTCTCTATCTATTCTTCTTAATTGTTGACATTACTTCAAATCCCAATTCGTTCCTCGCAATCCTCACTTATCTTACAGCCATCTTATCATCCTAGTCAGAGGTGAAAAGGAAGTCCTATACCTAAAAAAGCCTCTTTCTTTTCACTTATTCTAATTTTTATTATTATTATATATTGCTATATCTGGAATGGTACCATGGGATGATGTCTACGCTTGTCACACCTCTTTGATTTGCTGCTTCTATGCTAGGGGTTTCCCTTCGGCCTTCCTTTTACTGTAAATGTACTTCTAAATATTTTTTACTATGTAGTGTAGTGTAATTACTGACGTTATGCTTTAGATTCTAATGTAAAAGGACCTGAAAGTTATTTAGTGTGTTGTACACCCCATCGTTCGGCTAGTTTTTGGGTTTTATATGACTCTGTGACCCATCAGATATTGTATTCTAGGAACTTTCTCCAATACAAGCGTGTTGAGATGATTATTCTGAAGCGATAGGTAGAACGAGAAGAAATTTGAAACATTTTGACCGAGTTTGAGCACAAATAACTTGTTGATGGAGAATCCAACTGCTCTGAAAATGAGGGCAGAAATTGAAGAACCTTCCGATTTAGAAGAGATGTACGCTCTTAGAAAATTAAGAGATAAATGTTTAATTTGTGTCTTCAGTAAAAAAAGTAAATACAGAAGAACGCGAATAACGTGTATCACCAAAATTGACGACCATCACTAAATAAATGCTAAAAAAGTTTGTAATAAAATTAAAAAAAAAACATATTAATGGATATTTCGGGTTATTCGTTTTATTTTCTTCTAGTTATAGTTTCGACACCATAGTTTTAAGAAAATATTGATTTTTTTTTCAAATACTCCTCTTCTAGTAGTTAAATTTTACGTATCGAATTAAGTTGTTGCCACGGGCTCCCCTTCATGTCTCACTGGATTTCATTTTAATTGAAAACTGTGGATGAAGATCAGAAGTTAGGCAAAAAAAAATACTACATGATAACGAAAACAATTAACAAATATTTTCTATCATATAAAACATTATTGATACCTGATGAAAAATTACTGTTAATTACAATTTAAAAAAATTACAATTAAAATTACATGAATTAGTAGGACATAAAATTTGCAATTTACAACTACGAAAATAAAAGAAAAGAGATGAAACCTTAAGGGTATAAACGCTTTTAGGATGATAGATAGTTTTTTTAATAATAGATAGAAAAAATAAATATCATGTATTTCACAGGCTAACTCTATTTGTAAAGGGGTTGCCCCATAATCAAATAAATTAATTATTATTATTATAGAAAAAATAAATAGAAAATTTTCTGTGATCATTTTTACTATTCATACGACAATGAACTTCCCCTTTCATATCCAACATCATATCCAAATAATACTATATTACATGTATAATCATCAATTCCCATTTCGGTTTAATAAATTTAAAATAATTTTAATTTAATTCAAATTATTTAGATTTTTTAAACAATGCTTCTTATTTTATATTTTCCAATTTGACAAACAATGAATAGTAATTTGCTTTAGATGAAGGTTATAAATACCTATACAATCTATAGTTGGAAATGTTAAACATGAAACATTATTTTTAAGTAACTGTAAATACAAATTATGAAGTCATCGTGGTTTTAAAATAAATTAAAAAAGTAAATGTTTCCAATAATCTTTGAATGATAGACAAAATTAAAAAAGAGATTAATACTCTTTGGATTTATAATATACTATAGTATCTCTAATATAAGCTTTTAATCAAGGGGATTAAATAGGGGATTTTAATTTTTTTTTAAATTATTGTAAATACACAGATAGATTTAATAAAATGACATTTTAAATATTTTTTTTTAAATGAATATTTTATAATATATTTTTAAGATATTGCATAATTTTTAATTAATTCAGTTTATATTTACATTTTCTATATTTGAGGAAATGCAAAATTTTTATTTACTTATCTCTCATCCAGTTAAAATTTTAGTTCAAAGCCAATATATTTTTTTTTTTTATTTTGGTAATTTTGAATAAACTTTTATTCAGGTCTAAAAATTTAGTCGTTTTTGTAAATCGGACAATTTTTTAACTGATTAATTGAACTGTATAATTGACTGTTTTGTAAGAAATTTTGGCCGGCTTTGTAATGGTCTTGGATCAGGTTGGACAGATTGCATTTCCGCCCTATTGGAAGATCACACGCTGTAGGTTTACGGGTCCTGGCAGGCGTGCTTGAGAGCAGATAATGCGGGCGGCTGCGGCCCATTGACGCACAGAGTCGTTCCCTTCGACATAACGCCTTCAAAGGTGAAAAATGATTCGGGATTACGCTTTTGGAAGAATGACCATTCCTGGATGTATGGATCAAGTTATAATTGTTGTGAATCCATATATTTCAGTGTAAATATATTGTAGTTATCTAAATATAATGGGTTTGGATAGCTACAGCGTATTTTCGAATTTGTGTATTGTAATGTTTTCATAATATTAAATTGTTTATTATAAACGTTATAAACTGTATAATATAATATGAATAATTTTTTTTTTATGTTCTCTAACTGGTCTTCTAAATCACCTAAAAATATCATGCTTTAACCTTCTATGGTTTTTTTGGGTGCCAGAAAACATTAACTGTTATTTTTTCGCCAGACAATTTTTTTTCACAGTTCTTTAGGAATAAACCAAACAGATCTGGCTGGCTCGACTCTCAAAACATTAAGTTACGTTTCTTCAGATTAATTTTTCTGAATTTGGAATGAGACTTTGGTTGTTATTGTAATAATAATGTTTTGAATCAAAAGCATTTTCCTCATAGGGCTATGTGTCTATGCCAGACGAAAGAAAAAAGAAACAGTTTCCTTTCATACACGCCGTTCCTAACAATATCGAAACGCAGCTATAAAGAATCACATATAGTATCGATAAAATATCGCATAAAGTCCACCTGGCCTGGACCAATCAGCTCGGTGTTGGGAAAAGGCGTGTGTAAAAAACCGCGGGACTGGCTGGTAGTGATGCTTACTGAACGATAAACCCAAAACGCTACGACATCCATTATAACAGCCGCATCTCGTAAAACGTACGCCGTCCAACATCTCCCACCTTTATCGGTCCTATGCTTTTATTCCTTATACTTTCTGACTTACATCTGATCCTACTTCTGTTCCTCACAGACTTTTTTTTTCTACATTGAGAATTGTAGTGAGTTAGTTTTAAATATTATTTTAATATAATTAAAAGGGTGTGTTGAGTGATCAAAGTATTCTCATTAAAAACAAATATAAACCATTCTTTATTATTAAAAAATATCTTTTTCCCAGAGTTCTTTTTCCTGCGCTGGAAGGTGTAATGAGATTTTTGTTAAATTTCCTTTTAGTACATATAAAAGGATGCCTTGGCTAATCAAAAAATATTTTCATTAAAAATAAATATATACCATCTACAATCTTTTCCTCATAAATCTTAAATCCAAATAAGAACCATTAACACACTTTCCTCTGAGTCCTTTTATTTCTATACTGGGAGGTATATATA
>NW_027109725.1:169035-178617 GCF_000696795.3 Halyomorpha halys
ATATATTTTTTTTAGTTTCATTTCTAATATTTTTTATTAAAATTTTTTAAAATGAATTTATCTATAAATTTGAAATTTACCAGTCCAACGGTTTTTCGGGTCCAACATTTTTTTCTGTTGACAGTATTCCTGTTTCATATCCATTGTTTAACCATAACGATATATACTCAAAGTGAGCTTGAGGAGTCAAAAGTCAATTTATAGACTTATGGAAAGTTATTAAAATTAATAATTACAGGAGCATTTAAAGTAGGTAAGTTAAATTTGTTACAAAAATATTGATTTTCAGCATCTGGACTGAGGAAAAATAGAAATTTTAAAATACGCTGAATAAACTTTAGGTATTGAATGTTATATATTAAAAAAAAATAATAATAAATAACCTTTTACTAGTGAATATATTAACTTTGTATTGAAAACTACTTAATTATAGCTAGTTTCTATTGTTTAAATAATTATTTGAGAGGTTTATAACCCTACGAATTTGCCTACCAGACACTCTTCTAAACCTAATTTTACTCAAAATGCTCCCATTTACTTTTCAGCCGAGTTCTGAAGCTCTGCGGGCAACCGATTTAGAGATTTGTTCCCGTTCTTTTTTTACATTTTTCTAGCTTCCGCGATTCTCTCTTTTTTTCCAGTCGCTTTTATTCCTCCTTCTTCCGGTTAAATATTTGATTTTGTATAGTGAAGTAACCGAAAGATATTCTTGTTTTAAACCGTTCCCACTATACTATTATACTGATCATTTACTTATTTATTTTGTCCTAAGTTGTCCTACTAGGCCAGTAAGGACGTGTTATCCTACAAGGTACTAACCATCTATCAGTATATTATATTACTCTCTTTGCTACACCTACGAAATGAAAACAATCCCCAGTTGCCGGATTCGAACTAGCATTGCTTCTGCCACTGCACGCTCGGCTATTATGTCTTGTACTTCATATCGTAATAAAAAAAAATATTATATTCATTCATGGAATTACTTTTCTTAAGTAGCACCATGCTGTCATTTCCATTGCAACTTTTTTCTTATTTCTAATCTTTTTTTTCAGAACGAGATTCAAAAATTTCTCATATCCACATGAAATTGTTTTTTGTCTAAGAATTGTAATTCATACTAACATAGCGTTGTTGCAATGCAAAAGTGGCGTTTACTTATATTTTCTTATCTTCGTTTTTTGTTACGTATTAACAAAGTTTTCTATTCTTTCTACAACATACAAGAAATATTTCTGAATATGCGACGTCACAAATTGAAAATTCATAGCGATCGATAGTTACATACCAGAATTAGATAATAGCTGCTACCTTAAATATGACACATATCTAAACATAATGCTCTCAGAAATTTTCAAATGTACCAGGATAGACGTTTAGGATATGTCAGTAAATACCCAGTGACTTCTAATGAACTATTGAGAATCTAAAATCTAAAGAATCTGAGCTAATTTAGCTATCCATATTATCTAGTAGAAAATAATGAAATGGATGGAGCTATCTATTTCGAGAATCACTAACCTTACTTTTTTTTTTCTCTTTATGTTTTTAATACCTCCTTCCAGGTTATTTCTGACATATGGGGGTTATCTGCAGGTGACTAACCTATCCTAACCATGGTGAGGTTCAAGTTTTTCATTTTGTTGGGACTACCATTCAATAAAAAAAGTCAACGCCCCAGGCCGGATTCGAACCGGTACCGTAACCTTACAATTTGTACCATCTGTATCCTTATTCTTATACGAACCTCTTGATTAGGGATCAGAAAAAGCAGGTCCTGTTATTCCCTGATTTAGAATAAGATTCTTAAATTATCGAATCCCTTGAAGGAAAATTCATATTTCACTGAGATGTCTCTTTAACTGACGTTTTGAGATCCATCGATAATTTCTTTCCAGTGGGGGTGAGATATATTCTCTCTCTCTCTCTCCCTCTCTCCCTCTCTCCCTCCTCCCTCTCACGCTCTCTCCCTCCCTCTCTCCCTCCTTCCCTCCCTCCCTTCCTCCCTCCCCTCACATAAACAAGGAAATATAATGAATTATTTAATGTATACGTTTGTTTTAATGGGATAGTGAAAAATTACTTTTTATTTCCAGGCCACTCACAATTTAGCCAATTTTGCCATAATACATGTACAATTAAAAATAATTTCTTTATAAATATAATTGTTCGAATTTTAATTAATAATAAAAGAATATTTCAATTAATTGTGATGTAATATCCGTTTTTTTTCTTTTGGTAATAGAACCCTTGGATGAGGGGCTCCGTATTACTAGCATTACCATTTCGAAAAAATGTTGTTACTATTTGGAAACCCAGAAATGTAAAGCTATGGGACGGTATGGAAGCACACACTACAAAAACCTAATTGTAATCATTAATTAGTTTATATTAATTTTCTAAAAGTTGCAATTTATATGCAATAAGTTTTGATAAACTATAAATAACTATCGAAAGTTTCTTAACTCAATAGATGCATAGTGACTACTAAATCTTGGGCGCACAATTCTGTTGGATAAATGTAGAAGATTTTATTATTTGACTATAAAAATAAAGTTTATTATTTTCTCCCCCCTTTCCCTCCAAAAAAAGTTTTAATTTACTTCTAATAGACTAAGAAGTGATTTATGCATATACAATAATATATGGAATATTATTAGGCTTACATCTAATAATATTCCAGGGTTTTGTGTCGATAGTTTGGGTTTAAGGTAACTTGATTGGCTCAGTTTAGTAATGTTATTAACACATCAACAACACATATCTTATATGATTACACCTATACCTACACAATATATACTAACTTCCGAAATGTTTCAATTCCTGTATGCAAATGGGGTTTGTCGAGAACATCCCAATCAAGAGCGTACACCTGCCAGGAGCCCATCCTAAATACGGCCAAATTGCTCTAAATGTAGCAACTTGCATATTCATCAGCCAGTAGAGAGTTGTCTGAAATTGTGGTGTATCGTAATCCCAGTTGTTAACATTTGATTATAACTGCTATAGGATTGATATTCGATATGGGTTGATGTGGGCACTGGACATGAATACCAGCATCGCCGATAGTCTTGTCCTACTGATTCCTGTGGTTGAACTACGAGATTAGCTATCTGGAGCCAATCCAGTTTGATGTAAATTGCTAGCGATTACTCTCATCTCTCAGAAGGATATTAGCCGGAATAACTCTGGAAATACAAGTAACTTTTTTTTCATTATTAATAAAAATACAACACTGTTAAAAATGAAATGTTTTTTTTAAATCTAGTTTATGTCCAGATAATGTGCAACTTGAGTTACATTAAAAGGTTTTTTTTTAAACAAAAATATTGAGAACAAATCAACAATATCTATGTTGGTCTTTTGTTTTATCAACAAATATATTTTTTCATTTCCTTTCATTCTCAAACTTTCATTTATAAGATATAAACTTGTTCCCTTTTTAGTATGATGTAAATAAACAAATTTTAGCTGAAATTAGTCATTTAACTGCTAGGACATCAGTAGTTAAATAGAGTATTTTACTAAAATACCAAAAATTCCAGTAGGTGAGAGATGTATTTGTTTCAAGCAGTTGTTATTTTATTTTCGTTCTGTTTGGTTAATTTAGGAAATTTTTATTAAAAGGCATTAGATTTAGTGATGCTCATTTTAATTATTTTTATAGAATAATAATAATAATAATACAAGCAACCACAATCAGGGACAATAGCTGTTACTATTCAGCATGTATTCATATCATATATAAGAATTAAACAAAAGAAAAATAAGAAAAAATATATTAGTTAAAATGATAATAGTTCCAAAAAAAACAAATTAAATACTAATAAATAAATTTCTTTTAAAAAAGGAGGTATTACTTTTAAAAATTATGATCTATGTAAAAAGTATTTTCTATGCAATAAAGTATTTTCTATTAAAAAACAAAAATAATTTTTTTTAAATAAATTAATAATGCTGTTTATTATTATTATTTTTTAATTTGAGGTTAACATAGGATTTACAATATGTTTAGATCAGGAAAGACATTAAAAACTAAAGAAATAACTAACATTGAAAAGTAATGTCCAGACATTTTATGTTCAAAACTAGTTGCTGGCTGGTCGACAGGTATAAAGTGGTAACAAAAAGTATCCATAAACGGTGAATACCATCATATGTTATAAATATATAAACAAATCATATATAATGGAACTCTTAAGATGGTAGCCATGAACTAAATAATGAGATTAAATCATGAAAATCTAATTTATACATTTAATACCTACCTACACTTATAACAAATTATATAGTTATTAAATAGTTGGCCGTTTATGATGGGGATGATGATTAAAAATAACTCCAAAAACGTTAAAAGAACGAATTTTTCATTGAATTCTGACGTATCAGCCGACTTATAAGCTTTTTATTCAGGGTTACAAATGACGAGGTTCAATAGTGATTGAAGTAATAGAAATATAAAAAATTAAACCATATGGATAACAGAAAAATCAATACTAACATATAAAAAAAACGAACGTGTGAGTGGGAGGGACTGAACATTTTGAAAAAAAAATCAACATGGAATATACTTCAACTCGATAGAGTAAAAAAGAAAAATTGAGGTAAAAAGAAGAAAAAAAAACAAATAAGACATAAGGGTCATTATATAATGATTAAAAATAAGATTATTAAAGATATAACATAATAACAGTAAACGTTTGAAATGATAAATTATACAGCTAAATAAAGAACAATAATAAATTCTATAAAAATGAAGTTATAAATCAATTAAAGAGAACAGGTTTCTTTCGACCGAGGATGACAAAGGAAAAACATAAAAGGGAACTGAGTTGAACTGGGTAAAGGTTGCAACAAGGCTCAGAGCAATTATGAAGAGAAAAAGTAATCAAATTAAACAATTATTGGAAAGGACGAATGAACAATCGGTAATAAACATCATTACTTTTAATGAAATTAAATGATTTTTATAAATGATGTAAATATTAGGTTAGGCTCTAGATGAATGTAAGTAGAATGTCAAAATAATCTTTTTCCAGGAAATTTTATTAAATTAGAATTTTTTATTATTAATCGCTCTTTCTTAGAACAAACTGTGGTTGTAAATATAAAAATTGTATTAGTCACATATTTCATATACTGCTGCTTCATTAGTGAAAAAAAACTTGATTTATGACTGAGCTGAGTTGAGATATGTGCTATTTTGAAAGAATATATAGCCTTGAATATAATTACAATTATTAAAATTGATATTAATGCTCTGGTAAAATTATTAAAAAAAAATTATGTCCTCTGATAAAATTTAGAAATACAGCGGGAAAAGGAGCTTTGGAAAATAAATTACTGGGTTGATAGGACTTAGGACGCATTTAGATGATTGAGGGCACATTTCAGTCGCAGCTGAGTGGGCCCTAAGCGATCTAGTCCCTGTAATAATTTCCTGAATTTTCTAGCCCTGCTAACTCTCGAGATTCGAAAAATATCATGAGAAAATATTTCATGTAGTTAATTGACAAGTGTATTGAATATGATAAATATTCACTGAATTAACAGAGCTGATAATGTTACACCAACTCCTGAAGTTCGATGATAAGCTAAAACTTTGCAGATCATTGCATATTAATTTGTTATTACTAGTGTCTATATGGAATCAGTCTTTAAGTTTCTACAAATTCCTTGTTATGAATGAAGCTAATAACGTTATCAAAAACTTAAAAATTAGTGTAAATAAATAGTATGTTTATGGTCAAATATAAGAATATTGTGTTATGAATTTGGGGTAGATTGAAATAATCATCCCTATAAGTTTTGAATTAAAAGAACTCATGCAAAAAAAAAAAACTTCATTGATTGTTACATGCATTCGAAAGTTTTAATAACTCAATTATTTGCACTATCTTACTGTGTTTTTAATTGTATTTTATTATTTTTTAATTTAGACATTAACACCAGAACAAGTTTGATTTTAGAAAGGTGTGTCGACATGGTTTGGTAGAATTACAAGTGAAATAGTGGTCGCGCACTGTCAGTAATTGCTGACTGGGTCCCTTTTCAGGCTTCAAACACCATTAAGAAAATACCCTTAAGGTTTTCTCACCCTCTTCTCCGATACTTGAAAAACTGCCCTTCTGAAGCAAACTAAGCTTAGATAGGACATCATGCAGTTGAGGTCTACCAATGCCCTATTGAATGCAAATGGATGAGCTTTCATGAGAATCATTTCAAGAACAAATTATTTTTAAATTTGAAAAATTCCAAAACAAGAATGTTTTAGAAATTTTATTTTGTCAGTCTTATGTATCTATTATATATAATCACTTATTTTATTTTTGTATAAATATAATTTTATTTTAAAACATATCTCTTTTAAGAAGAATAAATAGTTAATAACTATTCGGATCATAATTACAAATAAAAATGAATATATTAAATTGTAGTCCAAACAATAAACTACAAAAGGAAGCAAACCAAAATTAAATTCACGATAAAATAATATATAGCATAATTATACTTATGAACAATATTTATACTCAGCCTAAAAAATTATGGACTATACATAACTATCTCCCCTTGTGAAATGCAAACGGTTGTTTTATTGAGAAAACAAAAAATGAATTTTTTTTTGTTATATTATATTTCCATTGTACGTTTTTACTGAAAAAAACAAAACAAATCCTGTATGGTAGAATAATAATAGTATAATTAGAAACCCAACAAATAAATGAAGAGTGGCCTCTTTTATCATTTCTTTGTGTAAATTTATGTTTCTTTAAAATAAAATAAAAAAAAGTAAATATAATTGATTAAATAAAGGCATTTATTACTTTTATAATTTATGATTATATTTATATTTCTAGCTATATTATATTTTCATAGAACGTATATATTGTAAAAAATAAATCTAAATCAATTAATGAATAATTAGAAACAAAAAGAAACGAAGGGTAGCTTGTTTTATCATTTAAATTAATTAAAAATATTTCTTTATTAAAAACGTAATCAATAATTAAATAGATAATGACTAAGCGAACCCGGAAGTTAGACCCTGATATGTAGGCAACGAAGAGTTGTTGCCTACATAACCTCCCTTCGCTGAATTCTATCAAAACACTAATCTTATAAGTCGGATTGAACACAATCCTCCCATTAACGTTACGGCTTTAGACCCTTACCCATCGGTTTAGTGCTTAATAACCCTTTAACGTTTGATTCGCTACCCCATCTTTAGACCATACCTAACTTAAAGCGCATCTGTTCACTGTTGTTCTATAAATTTAGTAAATTCGTACATATTCAATTTTTAAAACTTTTTTTTCGGTCTTAATATGCTATACAATAGTCTTTTTTTCACAAACCATTCATTGCTATCCGTTGTTTAGTGTAAGTTATAAATCATTCTTCTCCACATAAAAAAAAAACAAAAAAACATTCTTTCACTTAATGAATGATTTTACGCGTTCTGCTGACCCTTTGATATATCGAAAGCCATAACATACATTTTAGCGGCGAATTATGGTTCCAACAAATGGGGGTCGGTTATGCAGCAGCGCTTGGTGCAGTATGCAAATGCGATCCTAGTGTGGGTCCGACCCTCCATTGTTTTGAGTTACGGCTCCGTGTCTCCTGCTGGCACCAACATTTTCTATGTCCTCGCGAAATAGCTGAGAGGAGTTACTTAATATTAGCTTATTATTCTTTGAAAAGCACAGAAACCACATTATTTGAGGAATAAAGAAGATTAGGTTGTAGAAAGGTAAATGTATTTTTCTTTTTACAATTGTATTAGAATGATTAAATAGCATGATCACATATGCATGTGCATTAAGTGTATTTGAAAGTAGTGTTGATTTTATATGCATATTAAGTAAAATGAAGACACATTGTTCCTCATTTTCATAGAAATAGGTTTGCAAAATGTGTTGAGGCTGAACGAGTAAATAATAGGATGTTATCTTTGCGAACGTTTCTGAAGCCTAAAGTATAGTGTTGTAAACAACTATTGTATTTAATTTAGCGGAGAACTTAGGTGAAGGAGTATTATGGTCTAAGCTGCCAGGAAAAATTAGGTCGAAATGGCTAGCCTTATCATGGGGCCTGATAGAGGAATTGGAGTCACCGGCAACCTCTTTTTCAGTTTAAATTGCAATAGCGGAAATCCCTATAATATTCCATGTACACCTGGCCTCCGAGGGTGTGGTCATTCCTTATTTTTAGGCCTCATCTTCGTTTTGATGATGAGTAGGGAAGTATAGAACACCTTGGATGTGAGGTACGTTGCGGTTAAGGAGGTTACTGAGACTCAAACCATCAAAATCAATTTAGAATGAAGTAAAGTAATGAATGAAAGACAATTAACATTTTTCATCTTTTCTATAGCAAAAACAATAAAATATTGATGACCATTTATTATACGAGTACATTTTTTAAATTAATAAAATCTAAATCTTCTATTATTGTTTAATTTAGGTATTCCCCTGAGTAAAATTGGGGGATATTACCCAAATTAATTATTGTACTGGTTAGCTGGTTCAAATTAAGGTAATAATGGTGGTTTACTGGTAATGATGGAGTGGACTGTATTTAAATAACTTGATATAATGTGGTTTTAAAATGAAATAACCTCTATTCTCATTAAAGTTTTCTGACACAATTTGTTTTAAGGTTTGAGAAAATAGTTACAATATATGTTAGTTGGTTAGTTGTAAATCTAGGTTTTATTACATTAATGGAAGGAGATTACAGTTTACTTGGTTGGATTATATACAGCTTGATGGTTGGTTCTAATGTGCATGTGATTATGGAAGTAGGGTTCTCTCTTCTCATCCTCCTGCCGCCGCCGCCTCCTTCACCTGAGTCGAAGGATTTACTCTCTCATCATTATGAGAAGAGACCTTATTGAAGAGTTCTGAACTCTTCTTTACTGGTACAGGTCACGATCGCTTTCTTACTGGTACTCACTCACTCGGTTTTGGGGACCAAGATGGCTGCCCAAGCTTCTTACTGCATATGTTTGCCACTAGGTGGCATCATGAATTTCCTTTCAGAAGTGAGGGGGGGCCTTACTTAAACAATTATTATTTTTCGAGTGAATACTATTCACTTAAATGAGGTTTTAATATTTAATATGAGCAAAAAATACTCATTTTCATCCTTTAAAATTTTTATAATTCAAAATCCACAATTATTATAAATATAATATTTCCACTGTTGGAAACAACATTCATATTATAACAGTTAATAGCATATATAACCATTAATAACCTATCTAGCAGTAGAATGGTAATTGTAAAAATTATAGATGTTTTTACCTCAAACCGTAATTTTTACAATTAGCATTCTACTGCTAGATATGTTATTAATGGTTATGAATGCACCAACTGTGGAAATGTTATATTTATATTAATTATAATATAAAGTTAGTAAAACATACTGTGGGTTAATTTCTATGTGTACCATGTCCCAACAGAAATACTGTAGTATGCCTCTTGATTTTAGAAAATTTTCTGGTTAACGCAGATTTTGTTAATTTATTATTTATTTCTTTTGGTAGACTGCCAATTAAGAAATGCTATTACACATTAT
>NW_027109725.1:178687-188722 GCF_000696795.3 Halyomorpha halys
ATATATAAATGGAATAAATTGTTTCTTTGCCAGATATATTTTTCATGGCGAACTACGCAATGAATTTTAAAATGAATGCCGGCCTACTATAATCAGATAGTTCATAATTATGATCGTGGTCTACCATCTAATGGACCAATTACATTGTAGCCCATTATGTTTTGTCCTTGAGTCTCAATTAATTTTTTGTTTTAATTAAAAGGAGTTTGCATCGCCTAGGTCAAATTATTTTCTCTTCTGGTAATGTAATGTTATGTTACATACAATTAAAAAATAAAGCGATTTATACCAATAATATTACATGAAATTACTTATTATTTGTAAATCAATTTTAATAATTTTTTTTTAATAAGCAACAAAAAAGTGCTGAAATGATATTTTCACTTTTATCGTGAATCTCTGCATGTTTTTTTTCAATTATTTAGTTGGAATTGTGAATATATAAAACGTTAATAAAATTTGTTCGTTTATTTCAGTCATGAATTGTTATTTCATAAAAATCATTTGGTATTTTATGTATTAAAAGTGAATTAAAATACGCTTTATTCATGGTTAATATTTCATTGAATAATTAAAAAACAAAAGGAAAAATGTTCTGGATTAAATAGGCTTTGTCTCACGAGAGGACAATCTGCGAATTTCACCTCACCAAAATTAATTTTACCATTTTACTCTTTTTTCATAAAATTGTATAATATTTTATTAGTATAATAATTTTTTATCTGAAAAGTTATTTTAATTTTAATTATTTCAAAAAAGTAACAAATTTCTGCATACGACTTAGGTAATCTTTAATTTATGACCGACCGTGTACGAGCTAGAGTCTTGAGTACTATTTTTTTTACTAAAACCAAATTTTTTTTTCTTACTTTTTGTCAAACTTCCAACTCATTACAAAAGACTGATCTACATGACAATAATAAGGCCCATCTGGACATACGGAGTTGAGCTTTGGGGCTCCACTAAACCTTTGAATTCCTCTCGTATCCAATCTTTACAATCCAAAATCCTTCGTAAAATCCTCAATGCTCTTATTTTGTTAATAATAAAATCATCCATAAAGACCTAAATGTTCCTTATGTAACCGATAGGCCGAACTCGATATTATTCCTTCCATTACAAACTCCTTAACCACCCAAACCCACTAGTTTCTAACCTTGCTTCCTCTTCCATTCCTGGCAATCCTCCGAAGCCCCTGAAAAGAAGATGGCCTCGTGACCTTATGTTGTAAACTGTTTTTAGAGTTCTACTACTGGGTAGTTTCTCTACATCCTGTATCATACAGTTGTAAATATCAATAAATAAATAAATAAATAAAAAAACTTTTTGTCATACATTATATATAGGTTATGGAATTACTTTCTGCTTAGACTTTTTAAAATCTGAGTGAGTATTTGTATTTTGTATTTATTTCCATTTTCTTCATTCAGCACAAAATAGAATTCTGTGCGGGTTTCTAATGTTCAAAAAAGATCTTGACTTCACTCTTTGCTGTATTAAGAAATTTATATGTTCCTTTACTTCCCTATTTGAGTTATTTTAAAAGTGAGACAATAAATCATCCTCAAAATGGACTCACATGATAAAGGAAAAATAAAACACATAAAATATAGCATTATCTGTTTTTCGAAGGTTGTACATGCAACGGCACCGGCAACTTTTATTTCGGGGCAGCTCCACAGAATAAAAACTTTGTCTTTTAAGTTTGGTTATAACATGGGGATCATCTCTCTCCGTCGTCAAGAAATGATCAAGATGGAAATATACAAATTAAAAATATAAAAGTTATCAGATATTTTAATTTAAAACAAGGGTTCGAAAGTATGTAAATTACATCTGCAACATTAGCCAAAAAATAAATATAGCATATTATACTTACTTTAATACAAGTATAAGTTCCTTATACAAAAAGTATTCAAGTAGGGTGGAATCATATTCAACGAACTTTATAACCGTTCGTCTCTAATAAAATAAGTACACAATTTCAAATTAGATCATTATTGAAATTAATTAAACCCATAATGTCCCTGAAATTTTTCCCAAGTTAAACTGTTGTGACAGAATTAAAAGACTTTGCAGAGTAAACGTACAATTTTCCTTATTGGCTGATTTTATGTTGAGAGGCACTTGTTTTAAACTCCATTGTATAGACATTGATAAGGAAAATAGAGTCTGTGTGAGCATGAAGTTTGTAATAAGAAAATATTTCTGATTCAGTCCAAGCTTGCACATAAGTTATTACGTTAATTTAAATAAACTATTTTTTTTCTGTACATTAAAGAGTTGCCGCAATGTGACGTAGTATTGTTTTATGGCAACATGGTTTCAACCTATTCTGTGGTTGTTTCATGGCATATCATGAAACATTTAATATTATTGAGGTTCGGAGTATATTCTTAAAATTCATTATGATCTGGTTTAGGCAATGCCAAAAAAAGTATATATTTTATATATTTATTTGATATATAAATTTGCCGGGTCTTCACTTGTAGAACTGATAGGAAAGTATTCCTTCTATTCCCCCTTCCCTCTCTCATAAAATTATTAATAATTTAATGGCTTTAGTATTGTGCAACTAATTTTACGTATTATGGAGCTTCAGGATTCTACGAAGTGTTGGGTGGAAGTGGGAAGTTCTGTTGAACTTTAGAACTCAATAATACTCGCTAGGGAGTTTCCAATGTTTATTTAGCTCTAATCTTTATTTACTGAAGTGAATTCAAAGCATCCTGTAAAAAAAATTGGTGCAGTGCGCTCTTCACTCAATTTTCACTATCTGCCCTTAATTGAGTTTAAATTATTACTTGCTGGTTTTACAGTATTGTTTCTTTTTAGAGTAAAACTGATTATTTAATAATCTCGACTTAAACTATCGTTCCAGGATAAGCTGTTCAAATAAACACGTTTCCGATCGTTTTAATATGCTAACTAAGGTAAAGTCATTAACGAATTAAATATGTTATATCTAGGAAAAAATATAGAAAAATTTTCTCAATCATTCCTTGTATGTTAACACAATTTGTATGTCGGGTGCTAAATCCGAATATCAGGTTTTCCACCACTGTTCAAAGTTATAAAAAAAAAATGCAAGGTTTTTTCCCCTATTTTGGCTAAGTTCATAACTATGAATTTATGAAATATGAGCATTTTATACACAATTAAAGTTAACGGGAATTAATATTAAATACTTATATTACTCTTGATGTTCTCCTAATCTATGAAACCACTAAAGGCGGTATATAAATGTATTGAAGGTTAAAAAATGGTGTTTTAAGTAAATAAGTAGATAATTTCATTTTATCAACAACTGAAGGATTTTAGCGTATCTAATGTAAATATAAGATTTTTCTCCTTTTCAGCCTCAGGCTTTACAACAAACATGTAAAACAAAGTCTGAACATTTTTTAGTTTTTCGCTTATAAAACAAAAACTTAGGATTTTTCGAAGAGATAAATGTGGATAAGAAAGCAGATAAATTTTCCTATAAAATATGTATATTTTCAGCCAACCTGGGACACAATTGAGAGTTCTTGAAAAGGGTCGCTTTTCGGTTTCTAAATAGATAACACAGGCCGGGGCATAGCTTTTATTTTTAAATAGATTATTCTAGACATATGTCGTAGATTCTTGTGTACAACCAGACAGTGTAAAAGAACACTTTTCTTAACCAACACATCTTGATTATAAATGAAATACAGTATATTCTTTTATAAGAAAATTCTAATTTTTTTTTTAGAAATGTTTATCGGCTAAGAATGCTTTTTTCGCTATAATAGCTATAAAAAAATTGAAAAGGTTTAGACACTTTTTTTTTATATTTTCGTTATAAAGCTGGTGGTTGGTGAGATGGATTTGTTCAGATTTAGCACTCTTAAATATATAGAACAGTTGCTTAGAAAATTTGTATACTTTTTTCCGTAACACTCCTGGTGAACCTCGGATATCTGGATTTTTTTGTTTGCTTAAACTGTATCACAGAATAATCTAAAATTAAATGTAATATACAGATATTATGATAAATTTTGTCTAATTCAATTTTTGATGGACTTTTTTTATAAAGATATGAACTTAGTTTTATAGTAATACTATAATTATATAATTCCAAATTTTGTTGATTTTTTATTTTTGTTGTGAAACCTGTTTTGCACCATCCGAAACGAATATCACTAGAAAAAAAAAATTTTCTATTTTTTTTTTTGTACACTGATATGTATTTCCTTTTAAATCTCTCGGATTTTGTGTTGTTTACGATTTATCTTACTTTTACTTGCCTAATTTTCACATTTTTGGTAGGTGAAAGTAAAAATGAATAAATGGAATTCTAAAACTAATGGCTCCCTTTAATTAATACCTCACTGTGACAAATCTAACGAATGCTAACAAGCTGACAAGAAAAGCGTTTTGCTACAAATTCCAATTCACAGGCTGCATTAACACACAAATCGGGAGAGAGATGAACGGGCCTGGTCCTATCCTAATAATTGCTAATTATCGCTGTTAGCAAGGCACATTAGCTCTGCTACATATTCAATGGCACTTAGTGCTCATTTTTAACCAACTCCGGCTCTTTAAAATACACTTAGATTGTCTTCATTTTGAGGGCCTACGGCGTCATTGTCGGAGTTTGTATATCTAAATTGTGGGAAATATCTCAGAAAATTTCTTCAGAAAATAAACTTATTCTCATAAATTTTATTTTATCATAATTAGCATTGTTTTTTTAAACATAAGTACCGAAAGTTATACATAATATGTTCTATTTTGTATGTCTGGGGGTTACCATTCCTTCATTTTCTTTTTTTTTTTTCTGCTTAATCCTTTTAGTATTATATATTCGTTTATTTGAAGCAAACAAAATTTTTATCGTTCATTTTTGTAAAACTATTGTCCTGAGACATTTATTGGCGATGGAGGTCACTTCTGGCTTGAGCCGATATGTTGGAATTAACTCTTATTAAAGTTAACTTTTTATTACAGAGAATTAAAAACAAAATATCCATGCCGATAAGCTTATTCGACTTAATAGCTTTGATATTTGGAATTACAAATTCGAGTTTTGAGACTCCATTAAACCATTGAATTTCCCTCGTATCTAATCCTTAAATCAAAAACCCTTCATAAACTTACTTGGTAACAAATAAGGTCTTCAAGACCTTATTGTTCCAAATGTTGCCGATTTGGCCAGAACCAAAAGCTAATATAAGATAATCCTTCCCAACTGGACCCGCCCTACTAAGACCCCTTTTTATTTTCTAACCTCTTTATTTTTAATATATACAATTTACATTATATTACTATTTTTGTGCTTCGGTAGTTTAGTGGTAGAATACCCAACTAACATTTACTAATACCCCCTCTTTTTTTTTTTCTTGTCTCCTTTATTAAACAGATAAATAACAATATTAATATATATATAACTTATGGGACGTCGGAAGACGAGCTTAAAAAAAAAAAAAAGATGAAAAGGAACAATGAAATGAAACGAATGTATTCCAGATAACAACTGATTTATTATGCTTCTTAATTCTTCTTATATTTTTTCTATGTTTATATATGTATATGGCCTTCACTTGGCATTATAAGAGGTTGGGCTGGGCCCGCCGAAGGTGGGGGTTACAATGTGGGCCCAGGAGCCACTGGCCGGGGGGAGGTACAAAGAACTAAGACCCCCAGGGAAGGGACGGTCCTATATCACTTTTGAAATATTTATTTAAAACAAGGAGAGGAGACTTTAAGATCGTTAAATCGAGTAATATTTAAAAAGCGCTTGAAATTGAAAAACGGTGTCAAACCCACCCAAAAACCACTTGTTTCTAACCTTGCTTCTCCTTTGTTACTTGATAATTCTCCTAGACGTCTGAAAATAAAATTTCCTCGAAATATTCTACTCTAGGAGTGTTATTGGAGTTTTACAAATGGGTAGAACGAATGAATGAAACAATGAGCTATGAACATGGAAGGGGATTAAGACGGGGGTGTACTGAATTCACACGGTGTTTTACTGCAATTGTTCATTTAGCTAAAAGCTATTAATATAGTGGTTAAGAGCTTTAATGACTTAAGATTGGAAAATTAATTTTGTTTTTAAAATTCCAACCATTGGTTTATTTGTTTAAGCTTCATTTTATTAGATTTTTTTTTTTACGGTATTGTTAATACCGTAATACAGAGGACCTTAAATAATACAGAGGAAAAGCAGTATTTGTAACATCTTATCATTTTTTTATCCCTGAATATATTTAATTGATCAATGATTCCCAAGTTTAGTCATTAAGAGCAGAGAAATGTGAATTAAAATACATAAACAGGTTGAAATGTATCTAATTTTGACTTTTTTTATAATTTATTTAACCTAACGATATATAAACATGTACAACAAACTACAGAACTACTTGCATTAGCCTCAAGCATATGCAGAGAGCACGAAGTAGGGGAGGGAGGAGGCTGGTTAGTTTTTCCCGCCGAAAACGTAACGAAGGGCGGGAGCAAACAGGCAGGAGATTAATCCCGCGTCCTCATGTTGCCGAGGTTCGTTAGGGATGGCCCAGGATTCGCAGGTGGGCTGCGATTTTTCAGGTTCGTTAAGGCTGTTTGGTTATCTCAACTCATTTAGTACCAGCTCACTAATGGAATAGTATTAGCCCAATTGACGAATTGTGTTTATTCCCAATTTATTTCGGTAGAAAAACCGGTGCTTCAGTTAGGGCCTGTCAGTGCTATGGTCGGTTTGAAATATGTGGAATAGGTAAGACCGTTTTGACCCTAGCAAAAGGCTAGGGACTGGAATATTCTACTCACTTGTTAATTCAAATCTTTATTGCCAAAGCTGTGTTGTGTGGTAATATCCTCAGGGAAATAAAAAAAATGTATTCCCGGTTCTAAAAACCTTAAATTAAGCACTGAGGGCTAGAAAAAATATTTCGTAGTATTAGAGGTAACTTTCGTTGTAAGGACAATCAATTGATATACAACAGAAATAATTACAGATAGAATATAATATACTGAGAATAGAATAAATTGAATGAATAATGGTGGTTGATTATGGGTTGATTGTTGCAGTACCTTTGAATAGTCTATCTTGCCTTATAAAAGGTGGAAAATTGGGTAAGGTGTATTGGATAAGTAGATGGAAAGGAAGCATAATCGAACCTGATGTTGACACATGTTGGAACCTTCAAGGTTGTAAATCTTCAGATATGAATTAGAGTGAGAGGAATGATTGACTGCAAAATGGGGCTAAAAGTCAGTTATTAATACATTTTATTTTATTAATTAAAAAAAGTGTAATCATTTATATTCAACTAATTTAAAAATATGGTTAATATAAACATTTCATTGTAAATACGGTAGTTCTAATTTGTAATATTTTTGTTATTTTCATTTTTTATCTTCGTAAGTGGACCTTCGTGAAGACTAGATAAAGATTTTAAGTTTTTCCAACCTTTCTCATTATATTTATTTTTTATGTTTATTATTATCTAGGAGGGTTTTGGTAAAACTAATATTCATTTACAGACAGATTTTCATAATTCCTATGTTTCGATATTTAATATTCAGCTTAATATATTCTAATCTGTTCTATGCCTCAAGGTGATAACAGAATATCTGAAAACATTAAAAATTAAACGTGAGTTCTGTATCTAATTTCAAAGGACTATAATGGAGTTTATATCTTATTAGCATTTATTTAGTATTATATATCATAAATTATCGATAAAACTCTTAAAAATGATTTGCGTATATCATGGGTGGTTTTAAAGTGACGAGAATAGTGTTCATTATAAAAAAACAGATGATTTTACAAAATATATTGTGATAAACTCCCGAATCTCAACATTACTTGGGGAAATAGGGAATTGTAAAATTGTCTAAATCTTGTTTTATTTGAAATGTATGAAAATAACTTATACCATTGTGCAATTCAATAAATAATATGTTGGAGATAGAAATGATAAATAAAAATTGAGGTTATGATTATTTTTATTTTTATTTTACCTTGCAGCAGTTTGAAAACCATCATGTATCTTACTCATGTAGTAAACGTTTAATTGTTATTGATCGATCACAAAATTGTATTTTTTTCTTTTCACTTCAGACAGAAACAGTCTTGTTTCAGGAGCTAAATAATCAAGCCTAATGGGGTTCTTAACTATATTTTTAACAATAACCATTGATGGTATTCTGGACTATGGCCAAGTGGACCAGCAATAGAGGAAGAGCCAAGAGCCGACCCAGTTGGTAAGTGTCGGCCACGAAGTAACGGAGGCGGAGGAAATGAGGTCCCATCGGCTTATTGCCTCTGGAGCTGTCTACTTCCTGGAGTCGTCCTCGTTCCAGGCTGGAGTATCGTCTGTGGCTAGTTAGAGAAACTTAAAAGGGACATCAACTCTGTCCTTATTGCCAAGTTTCATCCACTTATAATTCTTAATGCTCATTCTAAGGATGATCAAAGAAAAATATACGTAGAAACGACAAACATACAATGATGGCTCAATTTACTGACTGATCACGTATGACGTTGTATAATTTTAAATTAATTAATGCAAATCCTTTAGCCCGGTCGACTATTCTGGTTCCTGTTATACATAAATACATAAAAATCGTGTATATATATATATATATATATATATTTGACAAATTGTCAAACCGATACGAATATTCTCCTTTTTTTCCATCTACAAGAGAAGAATATTTGTGTGAAAAAGTTTTAAATTTAAGATATAAAAAGTTATGTATGATATGGACAATTTGCCTGCAGAAAAGATTTTAAAGAACATGACATCAATATTTAAGGTTATCTCCTTGAAAAGAGCCGACACGTTAGAGAGTTTCTGAAAATAAAAGTTGAGAGGATATTGGAATTGTGTGTGTAAATAAATAAATTATTTATTATATTATTTTTTATTATTAGGTTTTTAATATTAAGGGATTATTATTAGATTTTTTTTAATATTACGTTAATTATGCTCTGAAATTATCATTAAATTTATTTTCATCTGAATAAAATATAACAATTTTACTATGATCTAACAGTAAACCTTATTTCATGTATGCTTTGATATTTTTTCTTATGTATTTCTTTTTTTTTTTAATTAAATATATATCTACATATTTGCTCTGTATATTTACATCATGATTAACCCTATAGCATTTAAGCGAAAATTCAATTTACAAGATGTACGGAGGAAGGAATATATATTCTGACAACCGCTGACATCGATTTTAGCCAGATCGATAGTTGATAAACGATGTGCCTGCAGCTCAGCCATCGGACGTTGGATGCCTCCCCTAATTATATGTTACAGTTTGCTTCAAGGCCTCCACCAAGTTATCGCATCAACGGCAACTTATTCCATTAATCAAAGTTTTTTTTTTTTATTAGTTCAGTATCTTCTTTGAAGGGTTATTATTCATGTTTGCTCAAATAGAAAAAAAAATAAAGTTTAACTATAAATTATACACCCGATACATATTTTAATTTTAAATTATATAAATCACTTGAAGCTCCATTAAGTGATTAAGCCTTCCAAAATAGATTCCTATCTGTTTCATAATGGAATATATCAAAATTTCGTTAAAGGGTAAATATTTTTGTAATTCATAATATGTTACTTAATACTTACCAAGTTCTCAATATTTGCTGTAAATTATATATATATATATATATATATATATATAGTTCTAAGCGGCCGTCACTCGTGTTAAGAGTGTTTGCGCCTTAAACAATGACCATTAGCCCCCCTCTCCCCCTGGCTTCATTCGTGAGTACCAGTGACATGGCGGAGGAGAAATACTGGAAACTCCTGGGCTCTGATTTGTCTCTTAAGTTGGCTTTCTGTACTCCAGAATTCATAACCCTTTTCCCCAAAAAAATATTCTAATAATATTTTGCCTAAAAGTTTACAGCTGAGTTATTGAGAAATAAATTTAAAGTGTTAATTATAGATTTGTATATGTATATGTGTACTTATATTCTCTGACAACGTTATTTATAAAATCTCATTTATTCAATAGTAATAGGGCTGTATGTAGTAA